>NC_057795.1:564420669-564553177 GCF_018294505.1 Triticum aestivum | reverse complement strand
TCCCACTCGGGGGCTTAGCTGCAGTCTAGTACTCGCCTGAGTTTGAGAAATCCTACCGAGTGAGGAGCAATCCTCCCACTCGGGGGCTTAGCTGCAGTCCCATACTCGCCTAAGTTTGAAAAATCTTACTGAGTGGTGAGCAATCCTCCCACTCGGGGGCTTAGCTGTAGTCCAGTACTCGCCTGAGTTTGAAAAATGCTACCGAGTGGTGAGCAATCCTCCCACGGGGCTTAGCTGTAGTCCAGTACTCGCCTAAGTTTGAAAAATCTTTCCGAGTAGTGAGCAGCCCTCCCGCTCGGGGGCTTAGCCGCAGTCCAGTACTCGCCTAATTCCGAAGACACCCCCCCACGAAGGCTGCACCATCAAGAAGAAGGACGATATTGTGTGCACTCATCCAACGTTTGCTGATGACAGGAACGTGAAGACCATTGCTGAGTACCTTGCTAATGAGCTGATCAATGCTGCCCAAGGCTCGTCCAACTAGTTTGACTGCTGATCCCTCTCCAGCACCTGCGTCAAACAAAAAGAGACTGATCCAGGAAAAGAACGGATTTCACTCGAAGATAAACCAACATATTCAAAGATAAATCCAGAGGTTCCTAACCGTAGATTAAAAGTGCTCGGGAGTCAGCCCAAAGGAGTTTTAACGATTACAGAATCACTCGGCATTCCGAGGCAAATAAAAGTGAGGCATAATGTTTTTTTCCATCACTCGACGAGAGAAGGGCTGGACAGATCGCAGAAGCTGTCAAGATCAATGCTGTCGGCAATACGGGTAGCTGCCTCGAGGAAGGTGTCCATGAATTCCTGGAAAGAGTGCTTCTTCGTATTCGCCACCTTGAGGGCCGCCAGCTTCTCTTCTTTAGCCTCCTTGCAGTGCACGGGAACCAGTGACAAGGCGACGTCAATGCCACAACGGGCAGAAGACTTCTTCCACTCTTGCACTCGGTCAGTGATTTGGTTGAGTCGAGTCATCAGCGACTCGAGACTTTGAGGAAGTTCTACCCGAGGCCAGAGTTCGGCGTTCACTCGAGTCATCGCGGCCTTCAGCCGAGCCAGATAGTCGACTGCATCATCCAAGCGTGATTCCAATCGAAGCAAGTTCATCGCAACTTCATCCTTCAGGGGACAGTTGATGGGGTCGAGACCTATCTCGACCCATCCAGTTTCAGCTTCAAAGTCCTGATAGAGTTCTGTTCCATCACAAAAAACAATGAGTCGACAGTATTGCAAATTTCAGCCGACGACAGTTATCTAACTGAACAGTCATACCTTCAAGCTTCAAGACAAGCTTCGCCGTAAGTTGTTCCAAATGGGACTCTAGCTTGCCCGTCTTGGCCCTGAGGCCGTCGACTTCAGTCATCAGGTTCTCCTTGTCCTTCCTCATTTGCTCGACTTCCCGATTGGCGTCCGAGACGGCCGTCTTCAACTTTGCGTTCTCATCCTCCAACTTGTCGTCTGAAGCCAGCTTCTAGTCCGCAAGCGTCGTATTCTCACGAGCTTCTTTCTGAGCAGCTGCAAGGTCCAGGTACTTCTTCTCCAACGCCTCCTTCATTCTCTCTAAAGAAACACCACTCTTCAAACGAGCCTGAAGTTGGCGGTTTTCACTATGCACATCTGCTTATGTGAAGTCACTCGGTTTAAAGATACTGAATGAAAAGTGGTGGAAAGTCTACTAAGCAGACAAAATGGTCGAATGATTACTGAGGGAGTTCCGGACTAGGGGGTGTCCCGATAGCCGAACTATCATCATCGGCCGGACTCCAAGACTATGAAGATACAAGATTGAAGACTTCGTCCCGTGTCCGGATGGGACTTTCCTTGGCGTGGAAGGCAAGCTTGGCGATACGGATATGTAGATCTCCTACCTTTGTAACTGACTCTGTGTAACCCTAGCCCTCTCCGGTGTCTATATAAACCGGATGGATTTAGTCCATAGGACAAACAACAATCATACCATAGGCTAGCTTCTAGGGTTTAGCCTCCTTGATCTCGTGGTAGATCTACTCTTGTAACCCACATCATCAATATTAATCAAGCAGGACGTAGGGTTTTACCTCCATCAAGAGGGCCCGAACCTGGGTAAAAACATCGTGTCCCTCGTCTCCTGTTACCATCCGCCTAGACGCACAGTTCGGGACCCCCTACCCGAGATCCGCCGGTTTTGACACCGACATTGGTGCTTTCATTGAGAGCTCCTCTATGTCGTCACCGATAGGCTCGATGGCTTCTTCGACCATCATCAACGATGCAGTCCAGGGTGAGACTTTTCTCCCCGGACAGATCTTCATATTCGGCGGCTTTGCACTGCGGGCCAATTCGTTTGGCCATCTGGAGTAGATCGAAAGCTACGCCCCTGGCCGTCAGGTCAGATTTGGAAGTTTGAACTTCACGACTCACATCCGCGGGGACTTGATCCTCGATGGATTCAAGCCACAGCCGAGCGTGCCGCACTGTCACGACGGGCATGATTTAGCTCTGCATCTGGACAGTACCCTGGAGGCTGCACTCGAAACCACTCCGATCTTCAATTCGGAGCCAGCTCCGCAGATCGAGGATGGATGCCTAGACACCGCCTCAGGGGCTGCACCCTCTACGGCGATAGAGCCGAACACTGATCTTGTCCCTCATAAAGCTCGTGACTCCGAGGCGCCAGACTCCTTGCCGGACTCCGAACCTCCCGCGCCCCCTCCGATCGAATCCGATTGGGCGCCGATCATGGAGTTCACTGCAACGGACATCTTTCAACACTCACCCTTCAGTGACATGCTGAGTTCGCTAAAGTATCTCTCGTTATCAGGAGAGCCCTGGCCGGACTGCGGTCAGGACGGTTGGGATGCGGAGAACGAAGAAATTCAAAGCCCACCCACCACCCACTTGGTAGCCGCTGTCGACGATCTAACCGACATGCTAAACTATGACTCCGACGACATCGACGGTATGGACGACGATGCCAGAGACGACCAAGAACCAGTGCCTAAAAGGCACGGGAAAGTCACCCCAACTCATGACGTATACATGGTGGATACACCAAAAGGAAGCGATAATGAGGAAAAACGGGACGTGGCGAAGGACAACTCCCCCAACAAACAACCAAAGCGGCAACGCAAGCGCCGCCCAAAGACCGGCATCGATAAAAACGGCACCCATACGGACCCGGCCCTAGAACAGGGCGAAGCAGTGGACGACGCACATGTCAACAAGCAGCCAGCCGGACGTGAACTAGACAAGCAACCCATCCCCGGCGAAGACGATCTCGCATCACCAGAGCATATGAATCTTCATAAAAGGCTCGTCGCCACTGCAAGAAGTTTGAAGAAGCAAAAGCGGAAGCTCAAAACAGCGGAGGACGCACTCAAAATGAGATGGAGCAAAGTACTCAATAGCGCGGATAAACACGACGCTAGTCACCAGACAAAGAGCTACCCGAAGCGCAAGCTGTTGCCCGAATTTGACGAGGAGGCCTTAGAGCCCCCGCAGTCAAAAAAGAAAGAAGCCGCCTGGCCGGATAGGCGACCAGATGACAGGCCAAGAGCAACAAGGGGCGCCGCACACAAACCGGCACACGATCAGCATAAAGATCCTCGGAAAAGGGACGACCCAGTCAGATCTATTTATGGGCCAAAAAAGAAGACGCCAGGAGGCAGCATAACCCGCCAAGCATTCAAAGATAACGGCACACCCAAATACAGGGGTGCTGCACACCCACTATGTTTCACCGATGAGGTACTGGATCATGGATTTCCAGAGGGATTCAAACCCGTAAACATAGAAGCATATGACGGAACAACAGACCCCGGAGTCTGGATTGAGGATTACATCCTACACATACATATGGCCAGAGGAGACGATCTCCATGCCATAAAATACCTACCCCTCAAGCTCAAAGGGCTAGCTCGGCATTGGCTTAAAAGCCTCCCAGAAAATACCATTGGAAGTTGGGAAGAGCTTGAGGATGCGTTTCGAGCAAACTTTCAGGGAACCTATGTTCGCCCTCCAGATGCAGACGATTTAAGTCACATAACTCAACAGCCCGAAGAGTCAGCACGCAAATTCTGGAACAGGTTCCTCACTAAAAAGAACCAAATAGTTGACTGTCCGGACGCTGAAGCCTTAGCAGCCTTCAAGCACAACGTCTTAGATGAATGGCTCGCCAGACACCTCGGCCAAGAAAAACCAAGAACAATGGCCGCACTAACAAGTCTCATGACCCGCTTTTGCGCGGGGGAAGATAGTTGGTTGGCTAGATGCAGCACCAGCGACCCGAGTACATCCGAAATCAGGGATGGAAATGGGAAATCACGACGCAAAAAAGATCAGCGCCGGAACAAGGAGAATGGCCCAAATAGTATGGCGGTCAACGCCGGATTCAGAAGCTCTCGGCCGAACAACAAAACACTGCCCTTAAAGGATAACAGTGACGAGCTATCCAACCTCAACAAGATTCTGGATAAACTGTTTCAAATACACGGTACCTCCGGGAGGCCTGCAAACCATACCCACAGAGAATGTTGGGTCTTCAAGCAGTCCGGCCGACTTAACGCCGAACACAAAGGGCTCGACACCCCAAGTGAAAGTGACGAAACCCAAAAGCAGCGCTCCGGAAACCAAAAGACTTTCCCATTAGAAGTCAAAACAGTGAACTCACTTCACGTGATAACACGCAGTGCGGCCCCTGCCATACCAGGACACCGTCCGCAGACTGGGGATAGAACCCACCAAAATTCGCTATAGCAAGCACTTCCTTCAAAGGAGTGACGCCAGGCCTTTTTACATGCTCTGTACCACTAAGGGTCGTGTTCGATTCATCCGACAACCTGCGTCACGAAAAGCTCACCCTCCATCGCCCCATTTAGTAGTAGCCCTTAAGCACTACTGGGGCGTGCAGCTTTCGCCCGCTTTAATGCAATACCACATTACGCGTCTCTTACGCTTAAAAATGCCCGGTCCACGTGGCATATTCTTAAGACTCCAGGTGTCTCTCGACCACGGAGAACGTGCGGCTGCCTAGACAGCCACACATTATTCTGACCTTGCAGGTCAAAGCCCCTAAAAACAGGTTATTTAGACCTCGGACATGGTTAGGCGAGTCCGGCGTAATTTACCAAGGGGCTTCCCAGCCGCATACCCCTTCTTTTTAGGGGGCCGCGCGCATAAACGATGAAGGCTAATTAAGCTCAACTTTCTTCATCTTCCAAATTATACTTTATTTTGATACACTTTTTGCACGATATTTCTTAGAAACTAAGTCCTTCTCTTTTACAGATGAAGCACATGCTACACCCGTCCAGGATACAGCACAACGGAGACACAGGCGCAGACGTGCAGTAGGGACCCGTTGCAAGGATTCTTTTCAGATTAAGACCCTGCGTAAACCTTTCTCACTGTCTCTTGTTGATAAACATCCCCCGGTTTCTTACCAGAGACGAGGAGGAGGCTGGCGTTTTGGCATCGGCCGCGTCAGAAGTTCCCGCCTGTACCTAGACACTAGGGGCTTATGGCGTTTATTCTGCCCGATATCATAAAGATCGAACACCTCAGGGAGTGTTCGGCGTCTCGAGTTAGGCCTTATATGCATCAGCTCCGAATCATGTCTTTGGTCAAATGTTGGGTTTGCCCGGCTCCTGTGTTTTGCTGCCTTACGTTCTGTATCATTGGCTAACGCGGCACCTGGAGAACTACTGCGATTGTGCCCCGGTTCAGCCGGGAGAGCACCTCAGTAGAGAAAGCCGAAAACTAACTGTCATGATATAGCGAGAGACTGGTCAACCACTCGATCGACCATTGGAATGTTTAGAATTCCTCCGCTTTGACGAAGGACCGCTTCCCGGTTAGGCACATATGCGCCCCAAGTTCGGAGAAGCGCGGTGCCATCAGGGGCTATATAGTAGCCCCACATTCGAGCTCCTATGGCTAAGTGAAAGTGATAAAGCATTATAGTGCGGTTGCCTAGTTTGCTATGCTATCACCTCCTTAAAAGGACCAAGGCGTTGGATTAAGTGTGAAAACGCGTTTTTCTTTTTGCAAACACCCCCGCACCATGTGCGTGGGGGCTGAAGCCAAAGACTGCCATCTTTCAGATTATACATATATATACGGCCGCACAGGAGATAGTTCAATACTTGAACACACAAGTATAAAAAGTCATTGCATTATAAATATGATCTTAGAAATCATACATGTCATTCAAACATAACATCTTTCGAGCACTGCGACTCTATTATACGAGCGCCCTGCAGGACTTCCTCAAAGTAATGCTCGGTGGGGAATCGGCTTTTGTCCGAACCCCGGGATGCAACAGCGGTGGCATCCATCTCCGCCCAGTATGTTTTACCACGGGGGAGAGCCATCTGCGCACCTTCTATGCATGCCGACCGCTTCATCGCCTTAATATGCGGCACTGCCCCAAGGAATTGCTGCAATAGGCCAAAATAGCTCTTCGGCTTGGGCCTTTTCGGCCACAGATGAGTAACCACATCCGTCATGGCCAGTCCGGACAATCTATTTAGCTCAGCCCACTCAACCAGCCGATCACTCAACGGAAGCGGACGCTCCGGACTATGGAATTGAGACCAGAAAAGCTCTTCCATTTCATGCTCCTCCTGGCTTCTAAAGTGCACGACTGCGTCAGCCACACTCGCCGCCAAGTCCAGATAAGGATCCTCCGCACCGTACAATCGGCCCAGCTGAGCATATTTCGGATCCGTGAACTTCCTACGCAGCATAAAGGGCTTTCCAGCCACAATGTCTCCGACCTGACGCAGTTCCTCCTTCATAGCCCGCATCGCACTACGGGCATCCTTGGCCTCGGCATCGGCCTTCTTCAGGTCCTCTTGCTCCGCTCGGCGTTCTCCTTCAAGAACTTCCAGGTGGTCGGTAGCAACTCTTAATTTCATGGCCATTCCAGCCATCTCCTCCCTGCTTCGGCAGTGAGCAGCCTTCTCGGCTTCTAGCCCTTCCGCTGCCTTCAAGGCAGCCGCCTCGCTTTTTCTGGCTTGCTCCTTGGCCCGAGCAAGTTCTGCTCGAAGGTCCTCCACAGCAGCAGCACCATCTGCATCTAAGCATACAATTTGTAAGGAATGGGAGTCAGCTCCCTTACTAACCAACCGCGGGGCAACCGCATACCTTGTGACTCATCAAGTCATCTATTGACCAGCGAGATGTCCGCATCTGCAGTGTCGAGTTGCTTCTTCAGCTCGGCAAATTCATCAGTCCGGCTGGCCACCGAACGTTCCGCCACCTGCATGGGAAAGACGACATTTAATAACCAAGATTACGATCCTAGGCACGCTATCGTTTTCGACAGCATACCAAGTCTCGGGGGCTACTATACAGGGCGCACTTCATGTGCAAAACTGTCAACAGGTATGTCATTTTTTGCGTACCTCAAATCCCGTCAGTAAACTTTCGACGGCCTCATACAACCCGCTTTCGGCGGACGAGATCCCCTCAATCACATTACCCATTAATGTGCGGTGATCTTCTGAGATGGACGCCCTCTTAAGCAAATCCTGCAGCTCCACCGGCCATACTCCAATGGGTGCCGTACTCTCCGGCCCCGCCAGACTCGGGGAGACCCTTCGCGACGACACCTCAGGGTCGTCCGCCCCATGCGATGGGGCGGCATATGGAGGCGTTTCGCTCTCCATCATCTCCGGACGAAGGTCTCCCGAAGATGAGCTGTGCTGAGATGGGCTGAGATCCGAACTACAAGGTAAAAACTTCGGTTACCTTTAGACATTAAGCAGGGGTGTCTAATAATTATAAAATCCCCCTTTTTACTTACGGCTCGTTAGAGGGTTGATTCCTCCGAGGAGACAGTACGACCGGGGCTCCTCCCGGCGTAGGACCTTCCGGTACAGATTTCTTTCCCCGCTTTGAGGCCTTGGCCTTCGGGTCTTCGGAAGCAGTCCTCTTCTCCCCCTGGAAGGAGGGACTCTCGATTCCTCCCTTACTAAAAACCTCCTTGGCAGAGGTGACAGTTTCCCCGTGCCCCCCTTCACCCTCATTCGAAGGAGCAACCTCCAACATTTTGATTAACACGGGATCCAGCATGGTCTCAGGGAGGAAAGCTGGTTAAAAGGCAAGCTCATGATAAATAAATGGACGGTGTGTCCGGACACAGGGCTACTTACTTGAGTATTCGGGCGATTGCAGCTTAGGCCAGCATCCTCGGTCAATTCTGGATGCGTCTCTTGCGACCCGAAGAACAATTTATACATCTCCATGGGAGTCAAATCCATGAAGTGTTGAAGAGCTCGCGGCCCTTCCGGATTAAATTCCCACACGCGGAGTGGGCGACGTTTGCAGGGCAGTAGGCGCCGGATCAACATGAGCTGCACCACTGTGACCAGATTGATCTCCCTTTCTTGGAGGCCTCGAATCCGATCCTGCAACAGGGGGACGTCTTTGGGCGGCCCCCAGTCACGCCTCTTGTTGACCCATGACGTCAGCTGCTATGGAGGGCCCGAGCGAAAGACGGGCGGCGGCTTCTGCCTGCTGCCCCGGGGAGCGGTGATATAAAACCACTCCTGTTGCCACAAGCCGAGCTCCTCTTGGAAAGAGCCCTTAGGCCATGGAGCTTCGGCCCTCTTGCTTATAACCGCCCCGCCGCACTCTGCCTGACGCCCCTCGATCATGTTCGGCTCCATGTTGAAGGTTTTGAGCCATAAGCCGAAGTGAGGGGTAGTGCGGAGGAAGGCTTCATAGACGACAATGAATGATGAGATATGGAGGATGGACTCCGGAGCCAGGTCGTGGAATTCCAGCCCATAGTAAAACATGAGCCCCCTCATGAAGGGATCCGTCGGGAAGCCTAAACCCCGTCGAAAGTGAGACATGAACATGACGATCTCGCCAGGCTTGGGAGTTGGGATAACTTGCCCTCGGGCAGGCAGCCTATGCAAAGTCTCGTAGGTTAAATACCTGGCATCTCTCAGCTTTAGCACGTCCTCCTCCGTGACGGAGGAAGGCATCCACTGGCCTCGTAGATCAGGACCGGACATTGTCAAAGATCGAAGGTACCCGAATTTGGAGCCCTGGGTGTTGGAACTCGAGGAGAGGGGCGGATTCGATAGAGGATTGAATAAAAAGAACGGGCCTTGGTCTCATTATAAAGAGGAAGAATACCAACAACCGTCCTCGTGACCGTTTGGAACCCGCCTTCGATGGAGGGGGCGTGGCGACGGGCGCGGTTGGGTTACCCATGTCCGTATTGATGGGAATCCCGGAATAAGGGGAACATGATCTCTGCTTCGATAAGACGTGCCAAGGAAACCGCCTCGCTAAACGCGCTGAGGTGGAACAATAAAAACAATTCGAGTAAAGGCTTGGAAGTGGTGTGATGTCACGCCGCAGAATACGTCAGCCGATTGATCTTGTGTAATATTATTCTCTCTACGGTGGTTTGTGGAATTTATTTTTGCAGAGCCGGACACTATCCTGGTGTTCACAATCTTCTATAAATTATTTGGAGGAGGAACCCGCCTTGCAATGCCGAAGACAATATGCGCGCCGGACTCGTCGTCATTGAAGCCTGGTTCAGGGGCTACTGAGGGAGTTCCGGACTAGGGGGTGTCCGGATAGCCGAACTATCATCATCGGCCGGACTCCAAGACTATGAAGATACAAGATTGAAGACTTCGTCCCGTGTCCGAATGGGACTTTCCTTGGCGTGGAAGGCAAGCTTGGCGATACGGATATGTAGATCTCCTACCTTTGTAACCGACTCTATGTAACCCTAGCCCTCCCCGGTGTCTATATAAACCGGATGGCTTTAGTCCATAGGACAAACAACAATCATACCATAGGCTAGCTTCTAGGGTTTAGCCTCCTTGATCTCATGGTAAATCTACTCTTGTAACCCACATCATCAATATTAATCAAGCAGGACATAGGGTTTTACCTCCATCAAGAGGGCCCGAACCTGGGTAAAAACATCGTGTCCCTCGTCTCCTGTTACCATCTGCCTAGACGCACAGTTCGGGACCCCTACCCGAGATCCGCCGGTTTTTACACCGATAATTACCTCCCATGATGGCCATCTCTTCTTGAGCAGTCTTGAGATTCTTCTTGGCAAGTTCAAGGTCTAGTTCAACGCTGATATGCTTCTTCTTTAACTCAGAAAGACGAGCTCCAAGATCACAAGACCTCTACAATCAACAAATGTGATATGTCAGTCGACAGAAATAAAGGGCTTCGACGGAGAAAACTTACTCTAAGACTACTATTGAATAAAAAATCCAACAAGTAGTCTCGGGGACTACACCCGGTGGGTGCACTTAGCATGCCCCCATTGGTTCAGATCAATACTCAGCAAGGTCTGCCCAGCGTGAGTTCAAAAAAAAGAGGCGAGAAAGAAAGAGATACATTCTAAGACCTCAGTCGACTACCAGCAGTCGACCGTGGTCTCGAGGACTACACCCAGTGGGTGCACTCGGCGTGCCCCCACTGGTTTAGAAAGTCTGGTAAAGTTCAACCCAAGTCGAGTGACATGGAAGATTTCAAAGCTCTAAGCAAAGAAACACCCCAGTGGGTGATCAGATATAAGATAACATTTGAAAGTTCAGTCGGAGTCTTGATGACCTGAACATTGGCCCGAAGTGCAGTACTGATGTTGTAAGCCACCTGGCTAGCCTCGTGCACCACCTTCACCTGCTCCATGACAAGGTTCACCTGGCAAAGAGCTTCCCTAGCGGCACTCGGCGAGTCATCCGGAGTCTAATACACAACAAAAAGTGATGGTTACAGAGCAGCCAAGGTAGTCGCTGGGTCAAAGGCGTGGAGCTGCACTGGAGCAGCAGGAGTCGGTGCGGTCGAGCCCGCCGGACAATCAGTCGTCAGCGGGCTGGCGAATGTGACGCTGGTCCGAATAGGCTCTCCGAAGCGTTCGACCACCGCCTCGAGCACCGGCGTCAACTGAGGAACCTGAACCTCAAGCCTCCATCTGCTAGCACTCCCACTCCTCCTCTTCCTCTCCTGTAGAGGCACTTCTTCTTCATCATCAGGGAGCACAACAACTTCTTGCGGAACTACAAAAAGAGAGAAAATGTCAAAAACTCTATCTATTGGCAGTCTACATGACTCAACGAAGCTTGGCCGATCAGACTTACCGACTCGTGAGGTGGCCTCTTCGTCTCCCGGCGCCTTGTCAATGTCCATGTCAGTGGCAGCAGAGGTGGGGCTAGAAAGGCACATGAGTTAGTGGGTCAGAATAAGAAAATCTTCAGTTGACTTACGAAAACGAAAGCGAGATACTCACCCTGAAGCAACAGGGACGTCCATCTTGATCCGTGGCAGTGTCTTCCGAGCCTTGGGAGGAGCAACTTTAGGCTGCTTGGCCACCTTCTCCGTCGGCTCCAGAGTCAACGTCCGAGTGCGCTTATGGGTAGTGGCACTCAGAGCCACGCTTTTCCCACGTCCGCCAGACGGATCATGCTGTTGTTTGGATTGACATTCCGAGCACGGCGGCGAGTCGACCTCTTCCTCCTTGTACGACTCCTCGCTCTCCTCCTCCTCCTCTTCTCCTGGGGACTATCACTCGCCACTCTCCTCCGCATTGTCGTCCCCCTCCTGGTCCTGTGCCAAAGACTGTTCGCCATTGGGCATTGAATGCATCTTAGTGAATACCTGCAAAGCAAATCGATCGAGCAAGAGTCAGCCAACATCAAGTACAGTCGGAACGCGAGCGGAAAACAGTCGGAACAAAGGGTGCACCTTGGCGGGTGGGTTGTCATCACCGAAAGGGGCGACTCACCTAGATCCTCTAGGGTTGTCTTGGTTGCCCATGATACCCTTCAGCCACAAAGCTACGGTTTCGAGCGACACTTCTTCTAGATGGACCCGAGCGGTGTCGTCCGGTCTGGAATACAACCACATCGGGTGATCGCGAGCCTGGAGAGGCTGGATGCGCCGACTGAGGAACACTTCTAGCAAGTCCAAGCTAGTAACACCGTCATTGATGAGTTGGACCACTCGGTCTACCAACATCCTCGTCTCCATGGTCTCAGCAGCGGTAACTTTCAGTGGAGCAGGAGTCTGAACGCGGTCAAATGAGAAGGGAGGAAGACCGGTCGACTGACCTGGAGCCGCGACGTCCTGGCAATAGAACCAGGACGACTGCCAACCCCTAAAAGATTCAGGAAGAGTCACGGCAGGGAAGGCACTGCTATTCCTCTTTTGAATACCTAAACCCCCGCACATCTGGATAACATGTGTTTTCAATCACTCAACTTTGCCTTTTTACCGACTGGGAGCGAATGGTGAAGATGTGTTTGAAGAGACCCCAGTGCGGTCGACACCCTAAGAAGTTCTCGCACATCGACACAAATGCAGCTAGGTACGTGATAGTGTTGGGGGAAAAGTGGTGGAGCTGAGCACCAAAGAAGTTCAAGAATCCCCGAAAGAAAGGGTGCGGAGGGAGCAAGAAAGCCCGGTCGACGTGAGTGGCAAGAAGAACACACTCACCCGGTCGAGGTTGTGGTTTCGTCTCCCCCTTCGGAAGCCTTGCCGCTCCCTTGGCAATCAGCCTGGACTCCTCCAGTTCGGCCAGATCCTCCTGCCAGACCGAAGACCGGATCCAATCGCCTTGGATCCAGCCCGGCGGCAGGCCCGCACGTGACGACGATCCGCGGCTCTGCTTCTTGCCCTTCGCCGCCCCCGTTTCCTTCTTAGCACGCTCTAGCGCTGCCGTCTTGTCCTTCACCATGGCGAGAGAGCAGCGGTGTCGAGAGCGGAGGTGCTGGGCGCGGTGGAGAAGCGGAAGAGAAAGAAGGAGAAGCAGGCATGCACGGTGCAAGCGCCTCGACCCCATCGCCTTATAAAGGGTCACTTCCGAGTGACTGACGCGTGAGGCCGAGCAATCCCGTCAAATCCTACAATAGTTGCGTGCAACGTACGTGGCGGAAAAGCGTGGCGATCGAGGCATCGCTACTTATCTGGACCACTCGTTTTGGCGCTCTCCGGCCCGTGCGCTTCCCCGAAATTTCGTATCCCGCGAAATCTGGGATTCACCACAGACAATCGCGCCCAAGATCTCGTGCTCTAACGCAGCACTCGACACATGAGGTCACCAGTTCAGTCGGCAGCTCTCTGAATGGATCAAGGCGACTGAGTCAACACCGAAGTACCAACGCGAGCGTTCAGTCCTGCAGGAAACACTCACGAAGGCACAAAGCTCAGAACGGGTTCAACTTTGTCCTACTTTCCACTCGCACCTTAATCCATTCGGGCGCTACTGACAAGGATACAGACCTGGGGTAGGGTCAGAGGCCTGACCTATACGTCCAACCCAAGGTCACTACCCTGGTAGATAAAAAGACCAAGAGACAACATGAGAGTCCTGGTCAAGTGCGTTGAGTGCAACCCACTCGACGACCACATCACTCGACGACCCTCCTCCCTACCGTCACTCGGCCATATGGAGAGTCACTCGACTTATCGAAGACCAGGAGTTGGAAGGGCATGCAACGGCCAGACGTTCACTCCTTAGCCTTTATAAGCATTAAGAGTATTTAACGCTGGCGTTACCAGCAATGCCCCTTACTTTATGTTCATTAAGCCCCTTGTAATGGAGGCGGGCAAGGGTCCTGGTGCACTCTATATAAGCCACCCCCTCCTCTGGCACAAGGGTTCGCACCCCCTGTAATACAACACACATAATCCAATCGACCGCCTCCGGGCACCGAGACGTAGGGCTGTTACTTCCGCCGAGAAGGGTCTGAACTCGTAAGCCTCGTGTGTACACCTTCACCATAGCTAAGATCTTGCCTCTCCATACCTACCCCCCTTTCTACTTTCAGTCTTAGGACCACGACAGCGCGCCCTCCTCCTAGGCCGGCCACCTCCCCCTTGCTCCTTTATATACGGGGGCAGGGGGCACCCCATAGACACAACAATTGATCATTGATCTCTTAGCCGTGTGCAGTGCCCCGCTCGACCATAATCCTCCTCGATAATATCGTAGCGGTGCTTAGGCAAAGCCCTGCGTCGGTAGAACATCATCATCGTCCCCACGCCGTCGTGCTGACGGAACTCTCCCTCCACACTCGGCTGGATCGGAGTTCGAGGGATGTCATCGAGCTGTACGTGTGCAGGAACTCGGAGGTGCCGTGCTTTTGGTGCTTGATCGGTCGGGCCGTGAAGACGTACGACTGCATCAACCGCGTTGTGCTAACGCTTCCGCTTTCAGCCTACGAGGGTACGTGGACACACTCTCCCCTCTCATTGCTATGCATCACCATGATCTTGCATGTGCGTAGGATTTTTTTGAAATTACTGTGTTACCAAACAATCGTCACTTCACACAATGAACATATAATTCATACATCATTCAGAGCACACACATAGTCCGACTATGGACGAAGCCAAAAGAAAAGAAGATAACCCAACTGCTAGATCCCCGATCGTCCTAACTGGGCTCCACTACTGATCAACATGAAACGAAACATAGCAACGACCAAGATCCTCGTTGAGCTCTCATCTGAGCTCGCTTGCATCACCTGCACTGGCATCATCGGGACCTACAACTGTTTGTAGTATCTTGTGAGCCACGAAGACTCAGCAATCCCATTTCCATGGGTATCAAGACTAGCAAAGCTTAAAGGGTATGGAATTAATAAGTGGTGAGGTTGCAGCAGCGACTAAGCATATATGGTGGCTAATATACACAAATAAGAGCGAGAAGAGAAGCAACGCAACGGTCGAGAAGCTAGACGTGATCAAGAAGTGATCCTGAAACTACTTATGTTCATACATAACCCAAAAACCGTGTTCACTTCCCAGACTCCGCCGAAAATAGACCATCACGGCTACACACGCGGTTGAGTATTTTAATTCGAATCTAGTGTCAAGTTCTCTACAACCGGATATTAAAAACTCCCATCTGCCACATAACCGCGGGCACGGCTTTCGAAAGATCAAACCCTGCAGGGGTGTCCCAACTTAGCCCATTATAAGCTCTCACGATCAGCGAAGGATATTCCTTCTCCCGGGAAGACCCGATCAGCCTCGGAATCCCGGTTACAAGACATTTCGACAATGGTAAAACAAGACCAGCAAGACCACCCGATTGTGCCGACAAATCCCGATAGGAGCTGCACATATCTCGTTCTTAGGGAACAATGAATAGGTCAGCCTATGAGTAAAACCAGACCTCGAGTTGCCCCGCGGTTGCCCTGCAGTCTGCCCATTTCGGACCAACACTCGAAGGAGCACTGGCCCAAGGGGGGGGGGTTGATTAAGAAACTAGAGGCCCGAATAAAATCCCCTATTTAAATTTTAGTTATGTTAGACAAATGGTAAAACCAAAGTTGGGCCTTGCTGGAGGAGTTTTTTTCAAAGTGAACTGTCAAGGGGTTCCCGTAAACCCAACCGCGCAAGGAATGCAAAATCAAGGAACATAACACCGGTATGACAGAAACTAAGGCGGCAAGAGTGGAACAAAACACCAGGCATAAGGCCGAGCCTTCCACCCTTTACCAAGTATATAGATGCATTAATCAAATAAGAGATATTGTGATATCCCAACATAATCCTGTTCCAACATGGAGCAATCTTCAACTTCACCTGCAACTAACAACGCTATAAGAGGGGCTGAGCAAAAGCGGTAACATAATCAAACAACGGTTTGCTAGGAAGGGTGCAAAGGTTAGAGGCTGACATGGCAATTTGGGAGGCTTGACAAACAAGTGATAGGTAGCGCAGCATAGCGATAGAACGAAACAACTAGCATAGCAATGATAGTAGTGAGATCCAGGGTAGCGGTCATCTTGCCTGAAATCCCGCAAGGAAGAAGAACAAGTCCATGAAGTAGACGAACCAATGTAGTCGAACTGATCCTCACAATCGCAACAAAACCGGAACTATTAAGGAGAAGCGCAACCGGAAAGAAGCAAACATCATAGTAAACAACCATCACATAAACATGGCATGATGCACACACAAGTATAATGCATGTCAGGTTTAATGAGGCATGGAATGGCAAAGTGCACAAACAATACTACAAATTAAGTGGACCTCAATATGCAACAAGTTGCATATTTACGAAACACCACACTCGAGTTATTTAGTTCACTCTCATTTAGGTACACAACAATATTAAATGTTGTTAAACATGGCAAGAGGTGAAACATAAGTAAACTAACTATTTAGGCAAGTTTAAATGAGGCCGGAAACAACAAACAACAAATCCGGAAAATCCTCATGTCCATATTTTGAATTAGCTACCGTTCTGCCCTAAAACATATTTTAGAGTTGTTAAACATGCAAAGTAAGCGCACCAAGTTAAACTAGGCATTTTTCTACCCCATTTACATATAAAGTTTATTTAATTTGGAGCTACGAGTAATTAGTTATGAAATAAATCATTTTAGCATGTTACTTATGCAAAAAATAAAGCAAACATCAAGTTAAGAATTTCAAACATGGTTGAAAGTGAATATTATGAAACTAGATGAAAATCTAAGCATGTTGCATATAAGACATGTTTTATTTGGATGCATGGTCAAAAAGTTATTAGGAGTTTAAAACAGGGGCTGATACGTCTCCGTCGTATATACTTTCTCAAACACTTTTGCCCTTGTTTTGTACTCTAACTTGTATGATTTGAATGGAACTGACCGTGACTGACTCTGTTTTCAGCAGAATTGCCATGATGTTGTTTTATGTGCAGAAAATAAAAGTTCTTGGAATGACCTGAAACTCCATGGAAAACCTTAGAAAAAACAATAAAAAACCTCGCCAAAGATGAAGACCAGGGGGCCCACACCCTGTCCACGAGGGTGGGGGGCGCGCCCCCTGGGCGCGCCCCCTACCTCGTGGGCCCCCTGGTGGCCCTCCGACGCCAACTCGAACTCCATATATTGGTTTTCGGGGAGAAAAAAATCAGAGAGAAGGAATCATCGCGTTTTACGATACGGAGCCGCCGCCAAGCCCCAATCTCTCTCGGGAGGGCTGATCCGGAGTCCGTTCGGGGCTCCGGTGAGGGGGATTCGTCGCTGTCGTCATCATCAACCATCCTCCATCACCAATTTCATGATGCTCACCACCGTGCGTGAGTAATTTCATCGTAGGTTTGCTGGACGGTGATGGGTTGGATGAGATTTATCATGTAATCGAGTTAGTTTTGTTAGGGTTTGATCCCTAGTATCCACTATGTTCTGAGATTGATGTTGCTATGACTTTGCTATGCTTAATGCTTGTCACTAGGGCCCGAGTGCCATGATTTCAGATCTGAACCTATTATGTTTTCATGAATATATGTGAGTTCTTGATCCTATCTTGCAAGTCTATAGTCACCTACTATGTGTTATGATCCGGCAACCCCGAAGTGACAATAATCGGAACCACTCCCGGTGATGACCATAGTTTGAGGAGTTCATGTATTCACTATGTGCTAATGCTTTGTTCCGGTTCTCTATTAAAAGGAGGCCTTAATATCCCTTAGTTTCCAATAGGACCCCGCTGCCACGGGAGGGTAGGACAAAATATGTCATGCAAGTTCTTTTCCATAAGCACGTATGACTATATTCGGAATACATGCCTACATTACATTGATGAACTGGAGCTAGTTCTGTGTCACCCTATGTTATGACTGTTACATGACAAACCACATCCGGCATAATTATCCATCGCTGATCCAGTGCCTACGAGTTTTCCATATACTGGTTCTCGTTTATTTACTTTTCCGTTGCTACTGTTACAATCACTACAAAATACCAAAAACATTACTTTTGCTGTCTTTACTTTTGTTACTGTTACCACCACTATCATATTACTTTGCTGCTAAACACTTTGCCGCAGATACTAAGTTTCCAGGTGTGGTTGAATTGACAACTCAGCTGCTAATACTTGAGAATATTCTTTGGCTCCCCTTGCGTCGAATCAATAAATTTGGGTTGAATACTCTACCCTCGAAAACTGTTGCGATCCCCTATACTTGTGGGTTATCAAGACCTTTTTCTGGCGCTGTTGTCGGGGAGCATAGCTCTATTCTTTGAGTCACTTGGGATTTTTATCTGCTGGACACTATGAAGAACTTGAAAGACGATCGAACTACTATTTTGCCCTAAACTACGAGGGGAGGTAAGGAACTGCCATCTAGCCTTGCACTAGATTCTCCTTCTGTTATAAGTAAGCTTGCGACACCTAAACCTGCTACTGCTATGAATTCTGATATGTCGCATATTATTGATGATGCCACTTCTGCTATGCATGATACTTACGATGAAACCACTTCTATGCTTGATAATACTGTGCCCCTTGGTGAATTTCTTGATGAGCAAATTGCTAGGTCTAGAGAAAGAGAAATTATTGCACCTGAATACAATGATGAGAGTGATGATGAAAATATGCCTCCTATTCCTGAAGGTTATCTTTTTGATGCAGAATCCTCTACAACTATTTTTGCTTGCCAGGATAGATATGAACTTAAGAGGTTGCTAGTTAAATGGAGTAAAGAATGTTTTAGAGATAGAATGAGACCCGACCCTGCTTTTGCTACTTCACCTATTTGTGTTCCCGATAAGGATTATTATGATTTTTCTGTTGATCCAGATATAATTACTTTGGTTGTATCTGATCCTTTCTATGGCTATGAATCTGAAACTGTTGTGGCACATCTTACTAAGTTAAATGATATAGCTGCCTTGTTTACTAATAATGAGAGATCGCGCTACCTTTATTTACTCAAAATATTTCCATTCTCATTAAAGGGTGATGCTAAGATATGGTTTAATTCTCTTGATCCTGGTTGTGTGCAAAGTCCCTAGGATATGATCCATTACTTTTCTGCTAAATATTTCCCTGCTCATAAGAAACAAGCTGCTTTGAGGGAAATATACAACTTCGTGCAAATTGAAGAAGAGAGTCCCACAAGCTTGGGGGAGGCTTCTCAAGTTACTTAATGCTTTGCCTGATCATCCTCTTAAGAAACCTGAAATACTTGATATCTTTTATAATGGACTAACCGATGCTTCGAGAGATTACCTGGATAGTTGTGCTGGTTCTCTTTTCAGGGAAAGAACACCGGATGTAGCTGAAATTCTATTGAATAATATGTTGACAAATGAAAATAATTGGGCACCTCCCGAGCCAGCTCCTGAGCCAATTATTGAGCCTATTCCTAAACCAACTCCGAAGAAGAGAGGTGTTCTATTTCTCAGCCCCGAAGATATGCAAGAGGCAAAGAAATCTATGAAAGGAAAAGGTATTAAAGCTGAAGATGTTAAGAATTTACCTCTTATTGAAGAAATACACGGTCTTAATTTACCGCCTGTTGAAGAAGTATATGATCTCAATTACTTATTTACTGAAGAACCTCCCGATATCCCGACACAGGTAGTAAAGGTAAACTCTCTCTATAGATATGATAAAGCTGAAGTCCCTCCTACTAAAATTGCTAGTCAGTGCTTGGATGAGTTTGATAACTTTATGTTTAAGCAAGATGACTTTAATGCTTATTTTGGTAGACAATTAAAACAAGATGCTTATATGATTAAACGCTTGGGTGATTATATGGCTGATATTAGAGGTGAACTTAAACTTGTTAGCAAGCATGCTTCTATGGTTACCACTCAAGTAGAACAAGTACTTAAAGCTCAAAAAGAAGCGCTTGATGAAATGAATAGTAAGAAAAATGATTATGCTATTAGAGTGGCTACTAGAACTGGTAGAATGACTCAGGAACCTTTGTATCCTGAAGGCCACCCTAAGAGAATCGAGCAAGATTCTCAGAGAAATGATATTGATGTACATAGTTCTTCTAAAAGGAAGAAAAAGAAAAATGATAGGACTTTGCAAACTTATAGTGAACCTATTGCTGAGCCACCCGAGAATCCAATAATATCTCTATTGCTGATGCTGAAACACAATCAGGTGATGAACATGAACCTAGTGATAATGTTAATGATAATGTTCATGTTGATGTTCAACATAGTAATGATAATGATGTAGAAGTTGAACCCGCTGTTGATCTTGATAACCCACAATCATGGAATCAACATTATGATAAAAGAGACTTCGTTGCTAGGAAACATGGTAAAGAAAGGGAACCATGGGTTCAGAAACCCATGACATTTCCTCCAAAACCATCCAAGAAAAAGGATGATGAGGATTTTGAGCGCTTTGCTGAAATGATTAGACCCATCTTTTTGCGTATGCGATTAACTGATGTGCTCAAAACAAATCCTTATGCTAAGTATATGAAGGATATTATTACTAATAAAAGAAAGATACCTGAAGCTGAAATTTCCACCATGCTTGCTAATTATACTTTTAAGGGTGGAATACCAAAGAAACTTGGAGACCCCGGAGTACCTACTATACCATGCTCCATTAAGAGAAATTATGTTAAAACTACTTTATGTGATCTTGGAGCCGACATTAGTGTTAGGCCTCTCTCTTTATATCGTAGACTTGACTTGAATAAGTTGACACCTACTGAAATATCTTTGCAAATGGTTGATAAATCAACTGCTATACCTGTCGGTATTTGTGAGGATGTGCCTGTTGTGGTTGCAAACGTTACTATTTTAACGGACTTTGTTATTCTCGATATTCCTAAGGATGATAGTATGTCTATTATTCTTGGAAGACCTTTCCTTAATACTGCAGGGGCTGTTATTGATTGCAACACAAGCAATGTCACCTTTCATGTTAATGGCAATGAGCACACGGTACACTTTCCGAGAAAACAACCTCAAGTTTACAGTATCAACTCTATTGGAAAAATTCCATCGATTATATTTGGAGGTTTTAAATTTCCTCTCCCTACTATCAAGAAAAAGTATGATATTCTTATTGTTGGGGATTTTCATATCCCCGTTGAGGTAACTTAGTGCTATTCGAAATTTCTCCGGTTCCATGATTATCGGAATGAGTTTGTTAACAAGACTTGATCAACCTTTTTAGTGGATTCTTTTTGATGAGCATGGGATGGATGAAACTAGAAGCACAATCTTCTGTACCCTCTTTATATTTTCTGTTACTTGGTAGAAATAAAGTAGAATAGTCTTTTTTTGTCTGTTTCCTGACTTATCCATGCAATATAAAAATATCCCGAAAATAAAAGTCCTTAGAATGCCATGCCAATTTAATATGATTTTTTTCGGGAATATTTGAGAATCTACTATGCAAAAATCACCGCGGGGGGAGCTGCCACCTGGCCACGAGGGTGGAGTGCGCGCCCTACCCCCTGGGCACGCCCCCTGCCTCGTGGGCCCACGGTGGCCCTCCTCCACTTATTCCTTCACCCATCTTCTTCCTCTGCCTCACACAAACACGAAAAACCAACTCAAGCACGATTTCCAGCCCCCGTTGCTGTGATTTTCGATCTCCTTGCTCAAAGTACGTCTCGCAAAACTGCTTGGGGAGATTGTTCCTTGGTATGTGACTCCTCCATTGGTCCAATTAGTTTTTGTTCTAGTGTTTTATTCATTGCAAATTTGTGCTGCATAGGTTACCATGTTCTTGAGCTTGCATGTCAAATTTATATGGTTCCAAGTAGTTCCAATGCTTTATATAGGCTCTAGGCACTTGTAGGAGTTGTTGCTACCAATTTTATTGAAGTTGGTTTACTTTTATCTAAAGTTACTAAAAATTTCAGATTGTTTCAGAAATAATGAAGAGATTTTTGAGGGGCTCGTCGAGCCGAAGCTCGAAGGAAAAACAAAAGGAAGAAGAACCGAAGCCCAAATTTAATTTGCCTCGCACCGCGGAGGTCCGGCCGTGTGAATGGCCTTCCGATGACTTCTTGAGGAGAGCCGAGATTTATGAAGATTTCTATTTACTAATTGAGAATGCTGGCCTCACCGACTTCCTCCTTGACCAACGTCATCCCCTAAGAATTCACCTCCATCGGTAGTATTTCATTTATATGACGTTGTTAAGAGGATGCCATTAGCTGAATTTTGCGAGGTTTGCAAAATACCCTTTGAGGGCACCTTGGATGAACCACACCGTAATGAAGGAGAAGCTTTTATTAACACTATTACGGTGGGAGAAACCAGGAAGGTTTCAGATGCAAGAATTACTAGCATACATTTTCCTGTTTTACGCTACTTTTCCTTATTTGCTAGTCGTTGCTTGATAGGTCGCGGAAACTGTGGAAACCTTAGTATTCCTGATGTTATCATTTTGTTTCATGGTTTATACCGAAATAACTCTGTTAGTATGGGTGGAATTGTTGCTAGATGGTTGAGTCTGAACCGTACTAAAGGCCCCATCTTTGGAGGCATTTATGCCTCACGCCTAGCTGGACATTTTGAAATACCTATTAGGCATGAGGAGAAAGAGGAAACATCGCTGCCCCGTGCTTATTTAGATTATAGGAGTATGCTAGCACATGACTTTCTTGTTAATAGTCGTGAAGGGGAACTCAAATATTAATTGTACTTTGATAAACATCACCCTGAGACTATTACTTTGCCTTCTCCCTCTTTGTTTAACTTGTCTGCAGGTCCTCACATTGTTCCGTGGGCGGCCATTCAAGCCTATCAAAATCCTGCACCCATCCCAGAACCGGAGCCACAAGATGAGCCTCCAGGACTATCTATTTATTCTTGGGATCCAGAGGAGGTTGCCAGCCAGTGGCAGCCGGAGCCTTCTTCGTCACAGTATGACCCCAGCTTCACCTACGGGTATCCGCCAGGCCATCCCTGGCAATAGTCCAACTTAGGCCAAAAGCCTAAGCTTGGGGGAGTACCTATTTCCCACTGACATTACATTCATGTTCACACACACACTCATTGCTAGATGTCGATGTCCATACTCTTTCACTGTAGTATCCATGCTAGTTTATTTTCTTTTTCCTGCTTTCTTCTTGTGTGTTTAATAAACCTTAATAAAAACAAAAAAAATTAGTAGTAGTTTATTTCTTTGCTGTAGTAATTAAAAAGGAAAACCCAAAAATATTTCCCGTTCTTCTTTTGCTTGTTGGGAGCTTTCCCGTGTAAATAGTTTTTATTGCTTTTCTTTTCTTTTCTTTGGGGGTCAGTAGGAGAAGACCATATTGAAAATGCTTAGTGGCTCGTATATACATGAATGATTATTTAAATTAGAGCCCATATTACTTGTCTTTTCTTGTTTATTGAATGCTTGCAGATTCCATCTTAGTCCAATGCACGTGCACTTTTATTATTATACACTTCGTTCGGTCGTGCAAGTGAAAGGCAATAATGATGATATATGATGGACTTATTGGGATGAGAAAAGCTGGTATGAACTCGACCTCTCTTGTTTTTGTAAATATGATGATTCATCGTTCCTGAGTTAGCTATTATGAAATAAGCATATTTGCAATGACATCTAGAGATTATAGTTGCTTGTGCCATGCTTGATTAGCTATGAGTTATAATGGTTTACCTTGCGTGCCAACATGTTATTAGAATGATCATGATGTGGTATGATGGGATGGTATCCTCCTTTAAATGAATTGAGTGACTAGACTTGGCACATGTTCACACATGTAGTTGAATCAAATCAACGCAGCCTTCATGATATTTATGTTCATGGTGGATTATATCCTACTCATGCTTATACTCAAGGTTGGAAAAAGCGGTAGGCGTAAGCGAGGCGGTTGGCCTTCGCCTAGTGCCTAGGCGGTGCCTAAGCGCCCTAGGCGCGGCCTAGGCGGTAATATAGTTTTGGTTGCAGTGTATTTGCGATTATTATATGGGTGTTGATATTCGTTTAGGGCATATAAATAAGTTAATACTCGTCTACTGCCATTGGAATATAACCCGTTTGGCATATCAGTGCAGTACGTGGCATGATTTCTTGCTTGGGTAGGAAATTCCTTGCTTGCCCTGCCTAGACCTCTATTTATGCCCTAGGCGAGGTGTTTGGCCATTGCCTAGTGCCTAGGCATGCGTAAGAGCCTCCTAGGCACTGCCTTTTCCAATAGAGCTTATACTTGATGTAAATTAATTTTAATGCATGTTTACGACTGTTGTCGCTCTCCCAGTTGGTCGCTTCCCAGTCTTTTGCTAGCCTTCACCTGTACTAAGCAGGAATACTGCTTGTGCATCCAAACTCCTTAAACCCCAAAGTTGTTCCATATGAGTCCACTATACCTTCCCATATGCAGAATTTACCTGCCGTTCCAAGTAAATTTTTATGTGCCAAACTCCAAACCATCAAATGAAATTTTGTTTTGAATGCTCGAGCAGCTCATGTCTCAACTAGGGATGCCCTTATCTTCCATGTTAGGCGGTTATTCTCAAGAGGAGTGGACTCCGTTCCTCATTCACGAGAAAATGGCTGGTCACCGGGATGCCCAGTCCCATGCTTTATGCAAACTAAATCAAAATAATTGCAAACAAAACTCCCCCTGGGACCCGTTGAATGTTGGAGGCACTCGTTGTTTCGAGCAAGCCATGGATTGATGCCTGTGGAGGAGGGGGAGTATAAAAATTTACCATTCTGTTTGGGAACCGCCTATAATTTGTTTAGCATGGAAGATATCCTCATCTCATAGTTGTTGCGTTGACAGCAAAAGTATGCCGCTCAAAATGTTATTCAATCTCTATTTTAAAACCAAGATCTGGCACCTCTACAAATCCCTGCTTCCCTCTGCGAAGGGCTTATCTATTTACTTTTATATTGAGTCATCACCCTTCTTATTAAAAAGCACCCGCTGGAGAGCACACTGTTGTTTGCATTCATTATAATTGGTTTACATTGGGTATGACTTGACTGGATCTCTTTTACCATGAATTACAATGTTTAGTCAGTCCTTGATCTTTGAAGGTGCTATGCATTTATGTTTTCCAGTCTCATAAAGGGCTAGAGAGATACCATTTTGTTATATCATGTTATGATTATTTTGAGAAAGTGTTGTCATCCGAGTTTTGCTATTATGGCTCGCTAGCTGATTATGCTATTGATATGAGTAATTGTGAGACCTTTGTGTTATTGTGAGTATGGTTAGTTCATAATATTTTCTGAAACTTGAATGCTGGCTTTTCATGTTTACAACAACAAGAGCAAACAGAGTTTGTAAAAGTTTTGCTTTTTCTCTTTCAGTCTGTCAACTGAATTGCTTGAGGACAAGCAAGGGTTTAAGCTTGGGGGATTTGATACGTCTCCGTCATATCTACTTTTTGAAACACTTTTGCCCTTGTTTTGGACTCTAACTTGTATGATTTGAATGGAACTGACCTGGACTGACGCTGTTTTCAGCAGAATTGCCATGGTGTTGTTTTATGTGCAGAAAATAAAAGTTATCAGAATGACCTGAAACTCCACAGAACACCTTAGAAAAAACAATAAAAAATCCTCGCCAAAGATGAAGACTAGGGGGCCCACACCCTGTCCATGAGGGTGGGGGGCGTGCCCCCCTGGGCACGCCCCCCTACCTCGTGGGCCCCCTGGTGGCCCTCCGACGCCAACTCCAACTCCATATATTGGCTTTCGGGGAGAAAAAAATCAGAGAGAAGAAATCATCGCATTTTACGATACGGAGCCGCCGCCAAGCCCTAATCTCTCTCGGGAGGGCTGTTCTAGAGTCCGTTCGGGGCTCCGGAGAGGGGGATTCGTCGCCGTCGTCATTATCAACCATCCTCCATCACCAATTTCTTGATGCTCACCGCCGTGCGTGAGTAATTCCATCGCAGGCTTGCTGGACGGTGATGGGTTGTATGAGATTTATCATGTAATCGAGTTAGTTTTGTTAGGGTTTGATCCCTAGTATCGACTATGTTCTGAGATTGATGTTGCTATGACTTTGCTATGCTTAATGCTTGTCACTAGGGCCCGAGTGCCATGATTTCAGATCTGAACCTATTATGTTTTCATGAATATATGTGAGTTGTTGATCCTATCTTGCAAGTCTATAGTCACCTACTATGTGTTATGATCCGGCAACGCCGAAGTGACAATAATCGGAACCACTCCCGGTGATGACCATAGTTTGAGGAGTTCATGTATTCACTATGTGCTAATGCTTTGTTCCGGTTCTCTATTAAAAGGAGGCCTTAATATCCCTTAGTTTCCAATAGGACCCCGCTGCCACGGGAGGGTAGGACAAAAGATGTCATGCAAGTTCATTTCCATAAACACGTATGACTATAATCAGTATACATGCCTACATTACATTGATGAACTGGAGCTAGTTCTGTGTCACCCTATGTTATGACTGTTACATGACAAACCACATCCGGCATAATTATCCATCGCTGATCCGGTGCCTACGAGTTTTCCATATACTGGTTCTCGCTTTTTTACTTTTCTGTTGCTACTGTTACAATCACTATAAAATACGAAAAACATTACTTTTGCTGTCTTTACTTTTGTTACCGTTACCACCACTACCATATTACTTTGCTACTAAACTCTTTACGACATATACTAAGTTTCCAGGTGTGGTTGAATTGACAACTCAGCTGCTAATACTTGAGAATATTCTTTGGCTCCCCTTGCGTCGAATCAATAAATTTGGGTTGAATACTCTACCCTCGGAAACTGTTGCGATCCCCTATACTTGTGGGTTATTAGGGGCATTTCGGTAATAAGCATGTCCAGGATTTAATGACAAATCCGCAGCAGAGAAAAAAACAAGTCACGGGCCGAATCTGGCTGGCCCAACAGGAGCATATAGGGGGCGGGGCTGCTCACTAGGCCTCATGGGCCGGCTCGGTGGGGAGGCTGGACGCGGGCTATGTCGTGGTTCTCGGTGTGAAGGTAATGTAGGGGGGTAGGAATGGAGGGGCAAGATCCTAGCTATGGAGTAGTTGTGTACGCAAGAGATTTACGAGTTCAGGCCCTTCTTGGAGGAAGTAACAGCCCTATGTCTCGGAGCCCGGAGGCGGTCGACTGGATTATGCGTGTATGAGTTACAGGGGTGCGAACCCTTTACACTAAGGAGGGGGTGGCTTATATAGAGTCTGCCAGACCCCTCTGGCTCTCAGTTATGTAGGGTTTAAGGTACATTAAGATCGGGCGTTACTGGTAACGCCACAAGTAAAGTGGTATGATGATCATAAAAGCTACTCAATGACCGACCGTTTGCATGCAGAGTGACTTTAGATCTCCCAGCCGTCGAGTGGTTGGCTTCATGGTCGAGTGTCTTCGAGTCTGTCGAGTGGAACACTTCTGAGTCGATTGACAGGTGGTTTCTTCTAGAGATGTCCTTGGGTAGGGTAGTTTGGACAGGTCCATGACCCTACCCTAGGTACATAGCTTCATCATTAGCCCCCGAATGGATCAATGTTTGAGTGGGGAAGGAGTTGAGAACTCTTCCGAGCCACTTTTTGTGCTATGAGCGTATCTGGCTCCAGATCCAAGAACTTGAGTAACCACACCAACTTCTTTTTCGGTCGCCTTGATCCATTCTTGGTTTCTGTCGAGTGATTTTTCTTTACTTGAAAAGTTCCGAGTGACGGTGTGGAGGAGATCCTCCGTCTGACAAGTTGTTCTGCTGCTCGCGGATTCCACGGGATTCAGATTTTGGGAAGCACGTGGGGTGGAGGAGGCCGCAGTAATCGGATGGGATAGGGCGGAGATGCCTCGATCTCCATGCCACCTTTTTCGCCACGTATCGCACGCGCAACTGTTGCGGGATTTGACAGGATCGTCTGGGCCTACAGGTTAGTCACTCGGAAGCAACTCCATATAAGCCGCTGGCTCAGGGCTTTTGAACAGTGCGCCTTTATTTCCCCTCTTTCTTCTCGAATCTCTCTGCCACTTCTGCTCTCATCCCGGTGCCGTCGGTCCATTCGAGCTTCGTTTGCGGAGATGGTGAAGGAGAAGACGGTGGCCCTGGAGCGTGCGAAGAAGACGGCAGCGCAGGCGAAGGCGAAGAAGTCCGGTCGGGGCGGATCTTCCTCGAGGTCTGCCTTGCCGCGGGGCTGGATCCAGGGCACCTGGATGCCCTCGGCGATTAGTCAGGATAACATTAACGACCTGGTCAAGAGGGGACTCATTCATCACGGATCTGCGCGCCTCCCGGGGAACGAGATCGAGCCGCAGCCTCTCGAGGGTGAGTTTGTCCTTATCGCCACTCACGTCGACCGCGGATTCTCCCTGCCCCTCATCCTTTTTTCCGGAGTTTCTTGAACTTTTTCGGAGCGCAACTCCATCACTCTACTCCAAATTCCATCGTGTACCTTGCTGCCCTCATATCTTTGTGCGAGAATTTCTTGGGTTGCCATCCTCATTGGGGCCTCTTCAAGCACATTTTTACTTGTCGTTCTCAGTCGGTTAAGAAAGCCAATTCGAGTGACGATAAGACGCAAGTGATTCAGATGAGCGGGGGTCTTGGGATCTAGATGAGAAGCAAAAGTTCTTTTCCAACTATGATTCTTCCTAACTCGGTCCGCGGGTGGCAGTCGACCTGGTTCTACTGCAGAGACCAGCCGACTCCAGGACAGGCGATGGGTCTTCCCCCTTTCTCCCTGAATCGAGCAGAAAAACCTTCCTCCTTGAAAGTGACACTGGAAGAGAAGGCACATGTCAAAGTGTTGGTTAGTCGAGTGGTTCAGCTTGTCCACGACGGGGTAACTGGTATGGATCTGCTAGAGGTCTTCCTTCGGAGGCGCATCCAACCGCTCCAAGCTCGTGACCATACGATGTGGTTGTGTTCGGGTCTCAATGACACCACTCGGATTCACCCGGAGGAGGTCGACGAGGCTACGTTGGAGGGGTGGTTGTCGAGTATCACAGGGAACAAAGGCAACCCCCGAGGAGCCAGGAGGATTCCTCCACTCGACCACTCATATGAAGTAGATCGGGTCCGTTCTGCATCTCTGACTGTGGCCTTGTTTTCTTCATTCTGTTTGCTTAAAATCAATCGACTGACCTTTGTCTTGTTTATTGTCTTCTAGACCATTACTAAGATATACTCGATGCCCAACGGGGCGCAAGAACAGACCGAGGAGGAGGAGGCGAGCGGAGGTGAAAGCGGGGAGGAGTGGCAATCTGATGGTGAAGGGGAAGAGGATGACGACGGCTCCAGTGAAGAAGAGGAGGAGGAGGAAGTCAATCCTCCTCGCATGGAAAGGCGATCCAAGCTTATCCATGACCCAGTGAGTGAGCGTGGCAAAGCGGCCGTGCCTATTGGGCAGTCGTCAAAATGCCCTCAGACGGCTTCTCCGGCGCCAACTGAAAAAGCGCCGAAGCATCCGCAGGCGGCGTCATCGAAGCCACCGAAGGCCTTGCCCAAGATGAGAATGACCATTCCTACAATTTCCGGGTAATAGCAGAACTTGTGTTTTCTTGTTTAGCATGAACAGACTCTTGGTCGACTCATTGAACAACCGACTGGTTTCTGAAATCTGCAGTGCTGCTACCTCCGAGACCTCCGCCAGGAACGAAGACCAGGAAATGGAAGATGCTGTCACTTCCAACCTTGGTACGATCTCTGTAGTTTCACTTTTGGTCGATTTGATTTTCGTTTTTAACTTTCGATTTTTCCTGTAGCTCCTCCTCATGTCATTGATCTCCCTGATGATGACGACGAGGTGCCACTGAGGGCGAGGAGGAATAAAAAGGCGCCGGCTGGCAAGACTACTCAGATTGTATCAGTGCCTGAGGCATCGGTTCAAGAAGGTGGCGATGTCACTCGGCATTCTGTGTCCTTCGTTGTGCCCCTGACGAGTGTCCGGCCTTCATCACCGACTGTTGACCCGCCCTCCCTTTTCGCCACACACCATGTCCCAGAGGACCAAGTGGGTGCTGCTAAGGAGGCTATACGCCAGGCGGGGATCATGATGGAGCAGGTGAAGGCGATCCGGGAAGCCATCCAGGCGGCCTATGATGCTAGCTCAGCCCTTTAGAGCAACGTCCAGGTTAGTTGGTCACCGCTTGTTCTGTTAGGATATGCTATCTGAAGACTTTTTTTCCCGAAGATCTTTGTATCTGTACACCCAGTGGGTGTGTCGATTGAATTTTTGGATCGGTGAGGGCACGCTGAGTGCACCCACTGGGTGTAGTCCCCGAGACTATGGTGGACTGCTCGCAGTCGACTGTAGCCTTTGTATTTTGAAATTCTTCACTCTAACTTCTTCACTCGGTCTGGCCAGACCATGTCGAATGGAATCTTGGAACCAGTGGGGGCACGCTGAGTGCACCCACTGGGTGTGGTCTCCGAGACCATGGTCGACTGCTGGCAGTCGACTAAGGTCTGAAGAATCTGTGTTTTTTTGGTAGATCATGATGAGACCATGGCTGACTGCTGGCAGTGAGCTATGATTTTAGGATCATAATCTCTTTATTCCTTTCGGTTGACTGATCGGATCAAGTCGGTAGAACCAGTGGGGGCACGCTGAGTGCACCCACTGGGTGTAGTCCCCGAGACTACTATCGAATATTTTGATTTGGCTGTAGTCTTAGAAATGTTACGAATTTTCTCTTAGTCACTCGGAAGCAACCTATCTTTGATGTCTGTCGACTGACCCTTCGCAGAAATCTTGCAACCTTGTGACTCGCTATACTGAATTGGAAAACAATTAGATCCAGCTCAACCTTGACTTGAAGCTTGTTCAGGAGAACTTTCAAAAGGCGAAAGACGAAGCAAAAGGTACGACTGGTGAGAATTTGACGATTGTCTTTATCTTTTGGCCCATTCCTGATTCTGATCCCATTTTCATTTTGCAGATAAAATGAAGGAGGCTCTGAAGAAGAAGGACCATGACCTTGCTGAGGTACAGAAGGCGGCTTTGGAAAAAACGAAGCTTGCGGAAGAAAACCTGGCTTCAGTCGGTAAACTTGAGGAGGAGAACACCAATCTGAAAGCTGCTCTCGACGCAGCCAACAAGGAGGTCAGTCGTCTGAAGAATGATAAGATATCTCTGAGTGACAAGGCTAGTGAACTGGTGGGGAAGAACAACGATCTAGAGGCCTATCTGGGGGGGGGGGGGGGGCTCGCCAAGAAGTTATTCATCATGCTTGAGGGTAATCTCTCCTACCCGACTAACTTGTTATCATCGACTCATCGTAGAACTACTGGTTTATCTTTGAATTGTGTTTACAGAATTCTGCCAAAACTTCGAGGAGGAGACCAGTCGAGTTGAGACAGGCTTGGATCCCATTAACTCTCCTGTGAAGGATGTAACTGCTATGAATGTGCTCCGACTAGAGTCTCGTGTTGCTGGTGTGGTTGACTACCTTGCTCGACTGAAGGTTGTGGCGTCGCGAATCGACACGACACTCTGGCCAGGAGCGACGCTTCAAAATGACCTCGAGTCTCTGATGACTCGGCTGAATGAAGTTCCTGGTCGAGTGCAAGAATGGAAGAAGTCTTCTGGCAGGTGCGGCGCTGACGTTGCCCTGTCCCTGGTACGCATTCACTGTAAGGATGCGCGAGAGGAGAAGCTGGCGTCCATCAAAGTTGCCAATACCAAGAAGCACGAATTCCAATCTTTCATGGAGACCTTCATTGCTGCTGCCACTCTGATTGCTGACGGAATTGACTTGGACCAGTTTATCGCGCCCTCCAGTCCTCCACCTGAGGAGTAAGAAAAACTTCTATGCTTCGCCTTAAATTTGCCTCGGAATGCCGAGTGGTTTTGTAACCGATAAAATTTTACAGGATTGACGCCTGAGTACTTCTGAATCCGTAGGACATTATCCGAACTTGGCTTATCGTTGAATATGCTTGCATTTGCCTTCGAGCGAACTTTGTTCTTCACTCAGAATATACTTTAGTACTTGAGACGCAGCCCTGAGGTGGAGAATCCAGTCGACCTGCACTTCATCGCTTTTGCAGGTAGGGATGGATCACATATTACAGTCGACCTACGTCCTTGCGGATCGGGATGGAGCGCACATTGTATTTGTGGCGTAGCTCCGAAGGAGAAGGTAGCAGTCGACCTGCACCTCATCGTCCTTGCAGAGCGCATGTTGTATTTGTGGCATAGCTCCGAAGGAGAAGGTAGCAGTCGACCTGCACCTCGTCGTCCTTGCAGAGCGCATGTTGTATTTGTGGCGTAGCTCCAAAGGAGAAGGTAGCTGTCGACCTGCACCTCGTCGTCCTTGCAGAGTGCACGTTGTATTTCATACTTAGGCGAGCACTTGGACTGCAGCTAAGCCTCCGAGTGGGAAGTTTGCTCTCCACTTGGTAGGATTTTCAAATACTTAGGCGAGTACTGGACTGCAACTAAGCCTCCGAGTGGGAGGTTTGCTCTCCACTCGGTAGGACTTTCAAATACTTAGGTGAGTACTGGACTGCAGCTAAGCCCCCGAGTGGGAGGTTCACTCTCCACTCGGTAGGATTTTCAAATACATAGGCGAGTACTGGACTGAAGCTAAGCATCCGAGTGGGAGGTTTGCTCTCCACTCGGTAGGATTTTCAAATACTTAGGCGAGTACTCGACTGCAGCTAAGCCCCCGAGTGGGAGGTTCGCTCTCCACTCGGTAGGATTTTCAAATACTTAGGTGAGTACTGGACTGCAGCTAAGCCCCCGAGTGGGAGGGTTGCTCTCCACTCGGTAGTATTTTCAAATACTTAGGCGAGTACTGGACTGTAGCTAAGCCCCCGAGTGGGAGGTTTGCTCTCCACTCGGTAGGATTTTCAAATACTTAGGCGAGTACTGGACTGCAGCTAAGCCCCCGAGTGGGAGGTTCGCTCTCCACTCGGTAGGATTTTCAAATACTTAGGCGAGTACTGGACTGCAGCTAAGCCCCCGAGTGGTAGGCTTGCTCACCACTTGGTAGGATTTTTAAATACTTAGGCGAGTACTGGACTGCAGCTATGCCCCCGAGTGGGAGGGTTGCTCTCCACTCGGTAGGATTTTCAAATACTTAGGCGAGTACTGGACTGCAACTAAGCCCCCGAGTGGGAGGCTTGCTCACCACTCGGTAGGATTTTCAAATACTTAGGCGAAATGGATTCGCAGCTAAGCCCCCGAGTGAGAGGCTTGCTCGTCACTCGGTAGGATTTTTTTTTTACAAACTTAGGTGAAACAGATTCGCAGCTAAGCCACCCACTGGGGGATTTCTCATGTAAACAAAAGCAACAATAATCAATAGGAAAGTTATAACACTCTTGTCTTTGACAAACAAACTATAGAGGTACTTTTTATTACATCTCATCCGAGTGAGTACTTAAGTATAAAAGGGGCGGAGCAGCTCCGCATTCCAAGCTCGTGGCTCATCAATCTGGCGATCGACATTGTAAAGATGGTAGGCTCCGTTGTGGAGAACTTTGGTGACGATGAAGGGGCCTTCCCAAGTAGGGGCAAGTTTGTGTGGCTTCTGTTGATCCACTCGGGAGGACCAAGTCCCTTCTTGGAAGGCTCGACTCTTCATGTTTCTGGCATGGAATCGACACAAAGCTTGTTGATAGATAGTCGATCAGATCATGGCCATCTCTCTTTCTTCTTCTAAAAGGTCGACTGCGTCCTGCTGGGCTTGTTCTGCTTCATCTTCAGAGTAGAGCTCGACTCGGGGTGCATTGTGAAGTAGGTCACTCGGTAGAACTGCTTCAGCTCCATAGACCAGAAAGAATGGAGTTCGCCCAGTCGACCGATTAGGAGTAGTCCTCAATCCCCCAAGAACTGATGGAAGTTCGTCGACCCACACACCTGCTGCGTGTTTGAGATCACGCATCAACCGGGGTTTCAGTCCTTTGAGAATTAGGCCATTTGCTCTTTCTGCTTGTCCATTCGACTGGGGGTGAGCAACGGAAGCGTAGTCGACTCGCGTGCCTTGAGAAGCGCAAAAGGCTCTGAATTGGTCGGAATCGAAGTTTGACCCATTATTAGTGATGATGCTATGCGGAACTCCATATCTGAATATCAACTCTCGGATGAAGTTGATAGCAGTGCCGGCATCAAGATTCTTGATAGGCTTGGATTCGATCCACTTAGTGAACTTGTTGACTGCCACCAGTACATGGGTGAAGCCGCTCCTGCTAGTTCTCAGTGGTCCAACCATATCTAATCCCCAAATAGCGAAGGGCCAGACGAGTGGAATGGTCTTCAAGGCTGAGGCGGGCTTGTGTGACATATTGGAATAGAACTGACATCCTTCACACTTGTCGACTATCTCCTTCGCCATTTCATTTGCTCTGGGCCAGTAAAACCCCGCTCGGTATGCTTTAGCCACAATAGTCCGAGAGGACACATGATGGCCACAGGTCCCCGAGTGGATATCGTCAAAAATTATCTGACCTTCTTCTGGCGTTATACATTTCTGACTGGCTCCAGTCGCGCTTTCCCTGTACAACTGTCCCTTTATCACAGTAAAGGCCTTGGATCGACGGACGATCTGTCGAGCCTCTTCTTCATTCTCTGGGAGCTCTTTCCTTAGGATATACACAATGTATGGCACTGTCCAGTCGGGAGTGATGACCAAAACTTCCATGATCAGGTCGACCATAACTGGGACCTCAACTTCAGTCGGATCAGTAGCACTTTTTGGCCGCGGGGCTTCTTCGGTGAAAGGATCCTCTTGAACTGATGGTGCGTGGATGTGTTCCAAAAATACATTACTGGGAATGGCTTCTCTCTTAGAACCTATTTTTGCCAAATCATTAGCCGCTTGATTTTTCAGTCGGGGTATATGATGTAGCTCTAACCCCTCGAATTTCTTATCTAGCTTTCTCACTGCATTGCAGTAACCAGTCATGGCCGGACTTCTGACGTCCCACTCCTTCATCACTTGGTTCACCACCAAATCTGAGTCGCCATAGACCATGAGGCGACGGACGCCGAGTGAAATGGCCATACGCAACCCATACAAAAGTGCTTCGTATTTGGAGGAATCAAAGTGAATCTGGAGCACATATCTGAGTTTATCTCCTCGGGGGACACCAACACTACCCCAGCACCGGAACCATTCAGCATCTTAGAGCCATCAAAGAACATGGTCCAGTGCTCCGAGTGAACTTGCGTCAGCAGTTGCTGTTCAATCCACTCGGCGATGAAATCTGCTACTGCTTGGGACTTGATGGCTTTCTTTGCCTCAAACTTGATATCTAGGGGAAGGAGTTCAATCGGCCATTTTGCCACTCGACCAGTTGCATCTCTGTTGTGCAGAATCTCTGACAAAGGAGCGTCGCTGACGACTGTAATGGAATGGTCAGAGAAGTAATGAGCAACCTTCTTCGTGGTCATATAAATCCCATATACAAGCTTCTGATAATGAGGGTATCTTTGATTTGATGGGGTCAAAACTTCCGAAATATAATATACTAGGCGCTGAACTTTAAAGGCTTTTCCTTCTTCTTCCCGCTCGACCGTAAGTACTGTACTGATGACTTGTCCTGTGGCTGCAATGTAAAGCAACAAAGGCTCTTTGCTGATCGGGGCAGCAAGCACCGACTGGATGGAGAGCAGGGCTTTTAGCTCCGCAAACGCTGCATTAGCTTCAGGAGTCCACTCGAACTTGTCTGACTTCTTCATCAGTCGGTAAAGAGGCAATGCCTTTTCACCGAGACGAGAGATGAATCGACTTAAAGTGGACAAGCAACCAGTAAGCTTCTGGACATCGTGCACACGCACAGGACGTTTCATTCGGAGTATAGTACCAACTTTTTCTGGATTGGTGTTGATTCCTCGTTCGGAAACGAGAAAACCGAGTAATTTTCCGCCAGGAACTCCGAATGTGCACTTTGATGGATTAAGCTTGATATCATACCTCCTGAGGTTGGCAAATGTTTCAGCAAGGTCAGTCAGTAGGTCGGAACCTTTCCATGACTTGACCACAATATCATCCATGTATGCTTCCACATTCTGACTGATTTGGGTGAGCAAACACTTCTGAATCATCCTCATGAACGTGGCTCCGGCATTCTTGAGGCCGAATGGCATGGTGACATAACAGAAGCACCCGAATGGAGTGATGAAAGCTTTTATTGATCTCATCAGGTCCATACAGACGGATCTGATGGTAACCGGAATAGGCGTCTAAAAAGACAGGCGCTCACATCCCGCAGCCGAGTCGACTATTTGGTCGATGCGGGGGAGAGGAAAATGATCTTTCGGGCAGGCCCGATTGATATGATTGAAGTTAATGCACATGCGAAGTGACTTGTCCTTCTTGGGGACCATGACAACATTGGCGAGCCACTCGGAGTGATAAATTTCTCGGATAAACTCCGCTGCTAAGAGCCAAGCCACCTCCTCGCTAATGGCCTTTCTTTTCTGGACGACGGACCGTCCAAGATGTTCTTTGACAGGTTTCACTTTTGAGTCGACTCATAGATGGTGCTCAGCCAGCCCCCTGGGAACACCCGGCATGTCAGAAGGCTTCCATGCGAAGATGTCCAAGTTCTCACGGAGGAACTGGATGAGCGCTTCTTCCTATTTGGAGTCGAGTGTTGTAGAGATATGAGTTGGAGCAGCACTGGGGTCGGTCGGGAGAATGTGAATCGGTTTTGTCTCACCGGACGACTGAAACGTTGATTCCGTAGCGGGCTTCTTGGCTCGCAACAAATCACTCGGGTCTGCAGTTTTCTGGTATTCCTGCAGCTCTACCACTGCCATCTAAGCATCAGCGATCTTTGAGCCTTTCTGAAAGCACTCTTCCGCCCGATTGCCAGTAATAGTGATCACACCTTTGGGGCTAGGCATCTTCATTTTGAGGTACACATAACATGGTCGAGCCATAAAATGTGCATAAGTTGGCCTGCCCAAAATAGCGTGATAAGCACTCTGGAAATCCACAACTTCAAACGTCAACTTTTCTTTGCGGTAATTTTTGGAATCACCGAAAACCACATCAAGAGCAATTTGGCCAAGTGACTCAGCCTTCTTTCCAGGAATGACTCCATGGAAGCTCATGTTGCTGGTACTGAGTCTGGACATCGGAATACCCATCCCTTTCAACGTCTCTGCATACAGTATATTCAGGCCACTGCCGCCATCCATCAGAACTTTAGTCAGTCGAGTGCCTTCGACGACTGGGTCGACCACCAGAGCTTGCCTTCTAGGGGTGGCTATGTGCGTCAGGTGATCAGACTGGTCGAATGTGATGGCAGTCTGAGACCATTTTAGATAACTGGGTGTCACCGGAGCAACCATATTCACTTCTCGGTTTATAACTTTCAATCAACTTTTTATTTCAACGTCAACAAAAATCATCACGGTGGAGTTGACCTAGGGATATCCATCATCACTATCTTCTTTTTCCTCAACTTTGTCTGACTCATTTTCCTTATCTTTGGGCTGTTTCCCCTGGAATTGCTGGATCAAGAGCCGACACTGTCGAGTGGTATGTTTCGGGTAAATGAGTTTACCCTCCTCATCTTTCTTCGTGTGGATGTGGCACGAAAAATCCAACACGTCATTCCCTTCCTTGTCCTTCACCTTCTTAGGGTTCCAAGACCCTTTGGGCTTCCCTTTAAACTTTCCTTGAGTCACGACCAAGGCTTCTCCAAGAGTAGCTGGCTCGGCTTTCCGCTTCTGCTTCCGACTGGAGTTCCCTCTGGTTTCGTGGGCAACTGACTTGTGCTTGCCACTCCGGAGCCGATCCTCTTCTTCACCATTGGCATACTTGGTGGCAATCTCCATCATTCGACTCAGAGACATGTCTCCGGTTCGACCAAATTTTAGGTTTAGCTCTCTGTACTTAACGCCTTCCTTGAAGGCACATACTGCCTGGTGATCAGATACATTCTCTACCGTGTGATGCAACGTGATCCACTTCTGGATGTAATCTCTCAAAGTCTCATTCGACTTCTACACACAAGATTGCAGCTCTGTCAACCCTGCTGGTCGCTTGCAAGTTCCTTCAAATGTTCTGACAAACACTTGAGCCAGATCTTCCCAAGTGTTAATGCTGCTGGGTTCTAACTGATTCAACCATGCTCTGGCCGAGCCCTCCAACATAAGAGGCAGGTGTTTCATGGCTACTTCATCGTTGCCGCTGCCAATCTGAACATCCACTTGGTAGTCTTCAAGCCAAGTATCAGGCTTAGACTCACCAGTGAACTTAGTAACTCCAGTCGCCAACCTGAAGTTGGGAGGAATCACCGCAGCCCTGATGGCTCTGCTGAAACACTCTGGTCCTGAGACGTGTACTCTGCTACTGGTGGGGACATATCTGTCATGACCTTCTCAGTGAGCCCTGTTCCTGTCGACCAAACCTTGAACGATAATGGATCTCGCATCAAAGCCTGGTTCCCTGGGGTCGATTGGAACCCTTCGCCCAACTCCGTGATGGCGTCTGTCATCCTGCTGTCGAGGCGCGTACGGTCCACTCCTTGGGGGAGGAGTGGGCACTCGACGTCGATCATCACGATCGAGTCAGTGATCATACTGCTCACGGTTCTGGTACTGATCATGCCGGTCTCCACATCCCTCACGCCTCGGGGGCGATCTTGGGCTATGGGCCGACTGGACTGTATTTGCAGCGATAGATCTGCTGTGAATCCTATTCCGTGACTGCGATACAGCTGAATTTTGATCTCCTGCTGCCCGGAGTAATGCTTTGGTCTGTAACAAGCCTCTGCCAGCCTGTGACTGGGAAGGTTGAATCGACTCTGCTATACGGGCTGCAGCTGCTAAATTCTGAATTGGTGTTTGATATACCTGAGACGATGGTAGAAAGAGTTGACGTCGACTGGATTCTAGAACCCATTGCCGTGCATGCTCGTCGAGTGCTTGCTGGAGGTTCTCCAGTCGAGTGCGCTCAGCCAAGTTGGCCAAGCGCGCGTTGAGGGAGTTCCGGACTAGGGGGTGTCCGGATAGCCGAACTATCATCATCGGCCGGACTCCAAGACTATGAAGATACAAGATTGAAGACTTCGTCCCGTGTCCGGATGGGACTTTCCTTGGCGTGGAAGGCAAGCTTGGTGATACGGATATGTAGATCTCCTACCTTTGTAACCGACTCCGTGTAACCCTAGCCCTCTCCGGTGTCTATATAAGCCGGATGGCTTTAATCCATAGGACGAACAACAATCATACCATAGGCTAGCTTCTAGGGTTTAGCCTCCTTGATCTCGTGGTAGATCTACTCTTGTAACCCACATCATCAATATTAATCAAGCAGGACGTAGGGTTTTACCTCCATCAAGAGGGCCTGAACCTGGGTAAAAACATCGTGTCCCTCGTCTCCTGTTACCATCCGCGTAGACGCACAGTTCAGGACCCCCTACCCGAGATCCGCCGGTTTTGACACCGACATTGGTGCTTTCATTGAGAGTTCCTATGTGTCGTCACCGATAGGCTCGATGGCTTCTTCGATCATCAACAACGATGCAGTCCAGGGTGAGACCTTCCTCCCCGGACAGATCTTCGTATTCGGCGGCTTCACACTGCGGGCCAATTCGCTTGGCTGGCTGGAGCAGATCGAAAGCTACGCCCCTGGCCGTCAGGTCAGATTTGGAAGTTTGAACTTCACGGCTGACATCCGCGGGGACTTGATCCTCGACGGATTCGAGCCACAGCCGAGCGTGCCGTACTGTCACGATGGGCATGATTTAGCTCTGCAGCCCGACAATACCCTGGAGGCCGCACTCGAACCCGCTCCGATCTTCAATTCGGAGCCAGCTCCGTAGATCGAGGATGGATGCCTAGACACCGCCTCGGGGGCTGCAACCTCTACGGTGATAGAGCCGAACACCGATCTTGTCCCCCATGAAGCTCGTGACTCCGAGGTGCCGGACTCCTTTCCGGACTCCGGACCTCCCGCGCCCCCTCCAGTCGAATCCGATTGGGCGCCGATCATGGAGTTCACCGCGGCAAACATCTTTCAACACTCACCTTTTGGCGACATCTTGAGTTCGCTAAAGTACCTCTCGTTATCAGGAGAGGCCTGGCCGGACTGCGTCCAGGACGCTTGGGATGCGGACGACGAAGAAATTCAGAGCCCACCCACCACCCACTTGGTAGCCACTGTCGACGATCTAACTGACATGCTAGATTACAACTCTGAGGACATCGACGGTATGGACGACAATGCCGGAGACGACCAAGAACCAGTGCCCACCGGGCACTGGAAAGCCACCTCTTCATACGACATATACATGGTGGATATCCCAAAGGATGGGAACGGCGAAGGAATAGCGGAGGATGATCCCTCCAAGACACAGCCCAAGCGCCGGCGTCAGCGGCGCCGCTCTAAATCCCGCCATAGCAAGAATGAGGATTCCGGCACCGGAGACAATAATACACCGGGTAGCGTCGAAGACAACCCACTCCAGCAAGATCCAGGACAGGAGGAGGAGGACGCCAGCCCTCATGAGAGAGCGGCCGAAGAAGAGGTAGAGGACTATATGCCTCCCTCCGGAGATGAGGCAAGCCTCCACGACGACGAATTCGTCGTGCCCAAGGATCCCGTCAAACAGGAGCGTTTCAAACGCAGGCTTATGGCCACGGCAAACAGCCTCAAGAAAAAGCAGCAGCAGCTTAGAGCTGATCAAGATCTGCTAGCCGACAGATGGACCAAAGTCCTCGCGGCCGAAGAGAATGAACTCGAACGCCCCTCCAAAAGCTACCCCAAACGCAAGCTGCTCCCCCGATTAGAGGTGGAGGCATATGATCCCGCTTCACCAGGGGACAATACGGCTGATCGACCACCCCATGGTCGCGACAGAGAGGCCTCAAGGCCCTTCACTAGACCTGTACCCCGGCATCGCTCGAAAAGCACAAGGCCACAGGGGAACACTCCGGACCTGCGAGACATATTGGAGGATAAGGCAAGACAATCAAGATTGATCTATGGATCACGTGGGTGCCCCACGATACGTGACGATCACCGTCACCCCGGACACAGTAAGTCCGGCCGGGCCGAACACAACAGACAAAGCTCTTTTGAGCTCCGTCGCGACATCGCCCAGTACAGAGGCGCCGCACACCCACTATGCTTCACAGATGAGGTAATGGATCATCAAATCCCAGAAGGGTTTAAACCCATCAATATTGAATCATACGATGGCAGAACAGACCCCGCGGTTTGGATTGAAGACTATCTCCTTCACATCCACATGGCCCGCGGCGACGATCTTCACGCCATCAAATACCTCCCCCTCAAGCTTAAAGGACCAGCCCGACATTGGCTCAACAGCTTGCCAGCAGAGTCAATTGGGAGTTGGGAGGACCTGGAAGCCGCATTCCTCGATAACTTCCAGGGCACTTATGTGCGACCACCAGACGCTGATGACCTAAGCCACATAATTCAGCAGCGAGACGAATCGGCCAGACAATTCTGGACATGGTTCTTAACCAAGAAAAACCAAATCGTCAACTGTCTGGATGCCGAGGCCCTCGCGGCATTCAAGCACAACATCCGCGACGAGTGGCTTGCCCGGCACCTGGGACAGGAAAAGCCGAAATCCATGGCAGCCCTCACATCACTCATGACCCGCTTCTGTGCGGGTGATGACAGCTGGCTAGCACGCGGCAACAACCTCAACAAAAATTCTGGCAGTCCGGATATCAAGGACCATAGTGGCAGGTCGCGTCGCAACAAAAACAAATGCCGCATTAACAGCGATACCAGTGAGGATACGGTAGTCAATGCCGGATTCAGAGGCTCTAAACCCGGTCAACGGAAAAAGCCATTCAAAAGAACAACTCAGGGTCCGTCCAATTTGGACCGAATTCTCGACCGCTTGTGCCAGATACATGGCACCCCTAAAAAGCCAGCTAACCACACCAATAGGGACTGTTGGGTGTTCAAGCAGGAAGGCAAGTTAATTGCCGAAAACAGCGACAAGGGGATACATAGCAACGATGAGGAAGAGACCCGACCGCCGAACAATAGAGGGCAGAAGGGTTTCCCCCCACAGGTGCGGACGGTGAACATGATATATGCCATGCAGATACCCAAAAGGGAGCGGAAGCGCGCACTCAGGGATGTATACGCGATGGAGCCAGTTGCCCCGAAGTTCAATCCATGGTCCTCTTGCTCGATCACCTTTGACCGAAGGGACCACCCCACTAGCATTCGCCATGGTGGGTTCGACACATTGGTTCTAGACCCAATCGTCGATGGATTTCATCTCACCAGAGTCCTGATGGACGGCGGTAGCAGCCTAAACCTGCTTTATTAGGACACGGTGCGCAAAATGGGCATAGACCCTTCAAGGATTAAACCTACCAAGACGACCTTTAAAGGCGTCATTCTAGGCGTAGAAGCCAATTGTACAGGCTCAGTTACACTGGAAGTGGTCTTCGAATCCCCGATAACTTCCGAAGCGAGGAGTTAATCTTCGACATAGTCCCGTTCCGCAGCGGCTATCATGCCTTGCTCGGACGTACCGCGTTTGCAAAGTTTAATGCGGTGCCGCACTACGCATACCTTAAGCTCAAGATGCCAGGCCCTAGATGAGTCATCACGGTCAACGGAAACACTGAACGCTCCCTCCGAGCGGAGGAACATACAGCGGCTCTCGCGGCAGAAGTACAGAGCAGCCTTTTAAGGCAATTCTCGAGTCCGGCTGCTAAGCGGCCTGTAAGTGCATCTAGTGCCCCTTAGTGATTTTGGTGTATTGAAGACTTATAGGTTAAGGGACTGATGCGTTTGTGAGTGTACACAGGTCTATAAGTCTATGAGGAGTTTGATATTTACAGAGAAAGTCGACCCCTAAAAATGAAGTTCTTCGACTGAAGACTTTGATATTCTGAAGACTTTCTGAAGACTTTGAAAGTGAAGAATTTGGTGTGACCTTGAAGACTTGATATTCATTTGAGGAACATGAAGCGTGAAGACTTTTGTTTTCGTAGTTTCATTTTCTCTTTCTTGAGTCATAGGAAACACCGTACTGTTAAAGGGGGTCGAGGAAATACTAAGGAAAAATTTCCTTGTGATGCTCAACTCAAAATCCTACACCTACCAATCCCTTCGAGTGAAGCCTTTGGAAATCTCATACAGTTCAGTCACTTTCTTCAGTGACAGAGACGAAGTTCTTCTGTTCACTGATGAATTTGTTCTGACTGAGGAGTTAGGAATTCGTCAGTGCGAATTACCTACACAGTGAGGAACATGATAGCCCTGAGGAATTTGAGAGTCAAATTTCCGACCGTTGCTGTGCTGCGCGCCAGCTGTCCCAAAATATCTTATCCACCTAACGGTCATATCATTGAGGGGCATTTATGTCTTATCATGTCGGGCTGCTCCCTAGGCTATAAATAGCTGCCCCCTACAACCACTAGCTGGTTGGCTGCACCGAGAGAACTTGACACTTGTCATTTGAGAGCAACCCATCCTCTGAGGACTTTGAGCGAAAACCATCGAGTGAGGAAAATCCCAAAAAACCCAAAACACCTCCAAACCCAAAGTGATTGAGCATCACTGAAGAAATTGATCCTGCGTGGATCCGACGCTTCTTACCTTTGAAGACTGTGCTTCTTCCAGACGGTTAGGCGTCAAGGTCTAGAGCATACAAGAGGAATTGTGGATTGCCGAGCGACCAAGTCTATGAAGGTTTGGAAGTCGCCTGAAGACTTACCACGAGTGATTGGACGAGATCTGTGTGATCTTAGTTCAAGGAGAATACGGTGAGGACTGGGTGTCCTGAGCTGCACGCTCAGAGACTGGGTGTCCGGGACTGCGTGTCCTGGAGTTTAAATACTCAGCCGCTCCAACCAGACGTACAACTGAGACAGCAGTTGGAACTGGTCTACCAAATCATTGTCTTCACCAACCTAACTGGTTCTATTTCCTCAACCCTTTCATTTCCTCATTACTGTGTTGAGTGTTTGTTCATATCTGTGTTTGAAGACTTTGACTGAAGACTTTCTCAATTTCCTCAGTTCAATTTCTTCAGTCTGTTTGTCTTCATCTTGTGTTATCCTGTGATTACGCTTTCTGTACTCTGTGCTAGTCTTCATTTCATCATGATGACCGTGCTTGTATTCTGCTATGCTTACTTCTGAGTACTTATTCCGCTGCAAATAGTTCTTCGCTAAGGAATTTCCTCACCGGCAAATTCCTCAGTGAAGAATTCATAAAAATTGCCTATTCATCCCCCCTCTAGTCGACATAACGCACTTTCAATTGGTATCAGAGCAAGGTACTCCCTTGTTCTGTGTGATTTTGGTTTAACCGCCTGGAGTTTTAGTTATGTCGACCGCAGGTATGATCAAGTCTCGGCTGGGTGTCCTACCTTTGATGGAACGGACTACTCCTACTGGAAAAACAAGATGCGAATGCATCTCGAGGCAATTGACAACGATCTCTGGTATGTTGTGGAAAATGGTGTTCCCTCTGTCACACCCTCACTGAACGCTACCGATGTGAAGAGATTCAAGCAACTCGATTCTCAAGAGAAGAATATCATATGTGGCCATCTGAGTAAAGGACAGTATGGAAGAGTGAGTGCTTTGGAAAATGCTAAGCTTATCTGGGATAGGCTGTCCAAAGTGAATGAAGGAGTCTCAACTCAGCGCGACTCTCGAGTTGATGTTCTTCGGAATCTCTTCAACCGCTTCAAAAGACTCGACAATGAGAATGTCCAACAAACCTTTGATCGCCTCACTGATATCTCAAATGAGCTTCAAGCCCTCGGTGCCACTGACATCACTGACCATGAGGTGGTGAAGAAACTATTGAGATCACTTGATTCCTCATTTGATACTCTGGGTCTGATGATACAAGAATGGGCTGACTACAAGTCTCTTGATCCCGCCGATATCCTCGAAAGGCTAAATACTCACGAGTTCTAGCTTGCTGAAAAGAGAGATCTCTATGGTTCGTGCTATGGCAAACCACGTGCCCTGAAGGCCAAAGTTGTGTCTGAGTCTGAATGTGAGGATTCTGGTAGTAGCCTTGGTGATCCTGAAGAATTGAGCCAGGAGCTAGCACTGCTCGTGAAGAAATTCCAGAAGTTCTCAAGGCGTGGTCGCTTTGGAAAATCCTCAAGATGCAGTGATTCCTCATCAAGTGACTATAAGAGAAGGCTGTGCCACAAATGCAAGAAACCTGGTCATTATATTCAAGATTGTCCTCGGTGGGAAAAGGAATTGAAGAAGAAGAAATACAACGATTACAGTTCTGATGATGCGAAGAAGAAGAAGAAATCGTCAAAATCTTCATCATCAAAATCCTCGAAGTCTTCATCTCACAAGAAGAGCAGCTCCAAGAAGGCTCGGGCATTCATTGGAAAGGAAATGGACTCTGAAGCTGAATCTGAGGAAAATGAGGAAGAGGAGGAGTCTCAAGAATCTGAATCCGGTGTGGCGAGTCTGGCCTTTGCTACTTCTTTCGTTAGCAAGTCCATCTTCAACACTGAAGAAACTGACCCCACCGACAAGCCTGATGAAGATAATGATGACTACGCTCCCACCTATTGCTTCATGGCAAAAGGTGCAAAGGTACTCAAATACACCTCCTCTGAATCCAGTGAAAATGAATCTGATGATAATCTCAAGCCCAGCTACTCTAAACTTGCTAAGATTGCTGTAAAACAACAAAGGGCTTTTGAAAAGGTTCAAAACATGCTAGATAAAAGTGATGATATGTTGGGCGAAGAAATGGATCGCACTAAAGCCCTGACTGAAGATCTTCAGAGACTTCAGTCTAGGTTTGATAACCTTCAAAGTCATCATAACACTCTCTTATCTGATCATGAGAAACTTTCTTATGAATTTCTTCAAAGAAAGCAAGATCTTGAGAAGCTAAGAGTGAGTTATGAAGATCTTCAGAAGGAGCACGATTCATTACTAGCTCAACAAATCAGCGCTTCTCAGGAAGAATTTGTTCCTCCATGCTTAAAGTGCATTGAACGAGAATCTGCTAATTCCTCACCTGAATGTTCAAATGCTTCAACTGTTACAAATTCTTCACCTGCCTCTGCTATCACTAATTCCTCATCTGAGGACATTGCTAGTATCACTGACGATGCAGGGCTGAAGGAATTGTACACAACAGGCATGTACAAAAGACTCAAAGGGCATCAGATTCTTTGTGATGTACTCAAAAAGCAGATCCTCAACATAAACCCTAGGAAAGAGGGTATTGCCTTTGAGAGGAAACTCAATGCTGATGGAACATATTGGAAGCCTGTGCAGTACCCCAAAACCTCATGGGTTGCTGCAAAGGGACCTCCAGTTGATCCATCTAACTTATCTGGCTTTACATGTGAATCTCCTCATTCTTCTGATGAGTCATTTGACTCCAACTATAAACTGTTCAAAAATCAGAATGGTGAAGTATTTGCTAGATATGTTGGGACTAACTGCAGGAACGGTTCCCCTATGAAGAAAATCCGGGTTCCCAAAAGTTAGGTTGAAAGTCTTCAGGTGAATGTCCTCATGACACCACCTCTGAAGAATAGGAACCCCAGATCAAACTCTTCATATGGACCTAATTCTTCATATGGATCCAAGTCCTCACGTGGATCAAATTCCTCAAATAAATCAAAGTCCTCATATGATTATCATCGTGCTAACAACTCTGTTTTGCAGGGTAGAGCTAAGGGCTATGAATATGCACATTATTCTTCAAATCATTATGTTCATAAGTCCTCGAAGAATTTCTCTGCTTATTCATATGCTTACCCTAACCCCTCTTATGTGAAACGAAATGGTTTGGCTTCTATGGTGCTCGCAGAGTGATGGACTCCTTGCCACCCCTTCAGATGTGGGTGGTGAAGAAAAAGAACTAATCTCTTCTGCAGGGTCAGGTCTCCAGACGTGATTTAACGTCTGAAGAGAATTTGCTGGTGACCTGACAAAATTGCCTGAAAGGATGCAGGCTAATCATGATGAAATGAACTTTCATTTCACACGTCCTCCTACTGCTATATCTGTTTACTGCTTGATGAAATTCATCTGATGAACTTGATATCATATTCTTCATTAATGAAGCATATGAGATTGTAAGTTACACTAATTCATCTGCAGGATGATCAACCCAAAACCACTGAATGGGTCCTCGATAGTGGATGTACAAATCACATGACTGGTGAAAAGAATCTTTTGATGGATGCTCCCTTATCACCGTCACATCTGAAGCACATCATCTTTGCTGACAAAGGAAAAAGTCAGGTATTGGGTCTTGGTAAGGTTGCGATCTCTAAGGATAAACACATGGACAAAGTCATGCTTGTTGAGTCCTTAGGATACAACCTCATGTCAGTCTCAATGCTTTGTGATCTTGATATGGTTGTTGTCTTTGGCAAGTATCGCTATGTTGTGATTATGGAAGCTGACAATTCCAAAGTCTTCAAAGGCTTTAGGAGAGGAGACTTGTATATTGTTGATTTCTCTACAGGACCACAACCAGCCGTGTGTCTACTTGCAAAAGCTTCAGAAGGCTGGCTATGGCATCGACGACTTGGTCATGCAGGCATGAGGAATTTGCACACGCTTGCGAAGAAGAAGCATGTCATTGGCATTGAGAATGTCAAATTCCTCAAGGATCACTTATGCGGAGCCTGCGAAGCTGGAAAAATGACCAAGGCCAAGCATCCAGCGAAGACTATCATGACCACTACTTGTCCATTCGAATTGCTTCACATGGACCTCTTCGGACCTAATCATTACTCAGCAGTCACTAATGCTGCATCTCTATATGGTTTTGTCATTGTTGATGATTACTCTCGATATACATGGGTACACATTGTTACTTACAAACATGAAGTGCAGGAAGTCTTCAAACGATTTTCCTCGAGGGCTTCAACCAACTTTGGTGTGAAGATCAAGCACATCAGGAGTGACAATGGAACTGAGTTCAAGAATTCCGGTCTTGATTACTATCTTGATGAACTTGGTATTACTCATGAGTTATCTGCTCCCTATACTCCTCAGCAGAATGGCGTCGTGGAGCGCAAGAACAGAACTCTTGTTGAGATGGCTCGCACTATGCTTGATGAATACAAAACGCCTCATCATTTTTGGATTGATGCAATTGATACTGCGTGCCACATCATCAACAGAGTATATCTTCACAAATTCTTCAAGAAGACGGCCTATGAACTCCTCACTGACAAGAAACCCAATGTGAGTTATTTCAAAGTCTTCGGTGCAAAATGTTGGATTAGAGATCCTCACCACAATTGTAAATTTGCACCGAAAGCACATGAAGGTTTTATGCTTGGTTACGGAAAGGACTCGCACACCTACAAAGTCTTCAACAATGCTCTTCACAAGGTTGTTGAAACTGTAGATGTGCGGTTCGATGAAACTAATGGCTCGCAAAGAGAGCACCTACCTTCTGTGTTAGATGAACCAGCACCTGAGGATTCTATCAAGTTCAAGGCAACTGAGGAGGTCATTCCTACTGAAGAACTTGCTGAAGAATTCATTCCAGTACGTGAAGAACGTCGAGCTGATGCACCTGAAGATAATGCTGAAGAAAATGGTGCTGAAGAAAATGCTGATCAAATTCCTCAGCGACAGCCAGCTCATCCCCCCGTTGCAAAAGAAGTACAAGTTGACAAGATCATCGATGACATTGAAGCGCCAGGTCCTCTCACACGCTCAAAAGCTTCACATTTATCTAACTTTTGTGGGCACTATGCTTTTGTCTCTATCACAGAGCCCACTAAGGTAGATGAAGCATTTCTGGAGCCGGAGTGGATTCGGGCTATGCAAGAAGAATTACATCAGTTCGAGCTCAACAATGTCTGGGAACTGGTCAAACGTCCAGATCCTTGCAAGCATAATATCATTGGCACAAAGTGGATCTACCGCAACAAGCAAGATGAAAATGGCCTTGTGGTGAGGAATAAGGCACGACTGGTAGCTCAAGGCTACACACAGGTTGAAGGAATTAATTTCGATGAAACTTTTGCACCTGTTGCTAGACTTGAGGCTATTCGCATATTACTTGCTTATGCTAACCATCATGATATCATATTATATGAAATGGATGTGAAAAGTGCATTCCTCAATGGTAAGCTTGAGGAAGAAGTATATGTTGCTCAACCCCCAGGTTTTGAAGATCCAAAGAATCCTGACAAAGTCTTCAGACTTAATAAGGCCCTCTATGGCCTCAAGGAAGCCCCTCGGGCGTGGTATGATACATTGAAGGAATTCTTCGTGAAGAATGACTTCACACCCGGTTCACTCGACCCTACTCTCTTTACTAAATCTTATGATGGTGAACTGTTTGTGTGCCAAATATATGTTGATGATATTATCTTTGGCTGTACTAACCAACGTTATAGTGATGAATTTGCATATATGATGAGTGAAGAATATCAAATGTCTATGATGGGAGAGTTGAAATTCTTCTTAGGTCTTCAAATTCGTCAATAGCGCAATGGCATATTCATATCTCAGGAGAAATACCTCAAAGATGTATTGAGGAAATTCGGCATGCAAGATTGCAAAGGCGTCAAAATTCCTATGCCCACAAATGGCCATCTATGCACTGGTGAAAATGGTATTGACTTCGATCACAAGGTATACCGCTCCATGATTGGTTCTTTACTGTACTTATGTGCATCTAGGCCAGATATAATGCTTAGTGTTTGCATGTGTGCCCGATTTCAAGCTGCACCGAAGGAATCACACCATAAGGCTGTGAAGCATATTCTTTGATATCTAGCTCACACACCAACACTAGGATTATGGTACCCCAAGGGCTCTGCTTTTGATCTCATTGGATATTCTGACTCTGACTATGTGGTGATCGTGTGGACCGCAAGTCAACTTCTGGCACTTGTCATTTCCTCGGACGATCTTTGGTCTGTTGGTCCTCGAAGAAACAGAACTGCGTATCACTATCCACTGCGGAAGCTGAATACATTGCTGCTGGCTCTTGCTGTGCTCAACTGCTTTGGATGAAGCAAACACTCAAGGACTATGGCATCAACATGAAGAATGTGCCTCTCCTCTGCGACAATGAGAGTGCCATCAAGATTGCTCACAACCCAGTTCAGCACTCGAAGACAAAGCACATTCAAATTCGTCATCATTTTCTTCGTGATCATGTGTTGAAGGGTGACATCTCCATCGAGCACGTGAAGACTGAAGAACAGCTAGCTGATATCTTCACTAAGCCCTTGGATGAGAAGATATTTAGCAAGTTGCGGTGTGAGCTAAATATCTTAGATTCTTCGAATGTTCTTTGAAAAGGACACACATCCTAACACTTATGCAAAATTGATGACTTAGATGTGCAACACATGAGGAAATGTTTTTCTTCAATCAATGAAGAATAACACTCTAAGTGTGAAGAAATTAATGAAGAATTTGATTCTCAGAACCCTACGACAATTGTACGCGGTGTCTGAAATCATCATTCTTATACGCTGGGTCACGCCACCACAAAAAGTTGAAAATCTTCAATTTGAGTTTTTCCTCATTTTTGAAATTCTTCAGTTTTTCAAATTCTTCAACTTTGCAAAATCTTCACTGTTTCCGTCGTCTTTCTTCATTGGCTATATATATATGAGTTTATGTCCTCTACATCATTCACTTATAGCTATTTCTTCATGTTGCTTTTTCTGCTAAGTGAATGTGATCGGACCCTTCCCTCTCTATGCTATACTCAATCCAATCTATTCACAAATTCTTCATGTGCGTTCTATTTGAACTCGTTCAAAATCTTCACTGTGTCCTTGTCAGCTGAAGAAATTGCGAACGAAACTTTAAAACAAATCTCATCCAGATTTTCGGTTTTACCGCTCAAACCGTTCCGCATCCCAGGATGCATTATTATATTCACCCACGATCTTACACGATCTCATCTACACAGTGCGTGGGTGACACATGTCGCGTGAAGGAGAAAGGGCAGGGGCATGTTCGTCCCAAAATCTTCGGGCGAACAGTTTTTCACCGTGGCTATAAATACCCCTCTCCCCTTCCTCACTTCATTTACTCCCCTCGGTCGCTGTCTCTCGCTCGATCTCCTCAAACCCTAGCGCTGCCGCTACTCCATCGTCGCCGGTGAGGAAGAGCTTCGCTGCCTCGACTTCGTCGCCGTCGTACTCGCGCTGGTTGCGGAAATCTTCACTCCGCCGCCGCCGTAGCTGTTTCCCTCTGCCAAGTTAGGGCGTGGGAGATCTAACCTGACGAACTTCCCATCTGTTCATCTCAGTTCATCATGTTCTTCACTTCGGCATTCCTCGAAGAAAAACTGCATACTTCTTCAGAAAACTCGATTGTTCAAATTCCTCAACTGAAGAATATGGAAGACGGTAAGAAGCCGCAGAAAGGAGGAAAGAAACCTGAGGTTATGACTGCTTTTGAAATCCCTGAGGAAATTTATGCTGACTATTGCACACCTGATGAAGCAAAATTTGGCAAAGAAAATAAAAATCAGCGCAAGGTGCGCATTCAGAAGATTGAACGGAGATGGGCAAGGGAATGGAGGGAGTACAAATATGTTACTCCAAAGTATATGAAGAAATTCGCTTTAAATCCTCCATGCCCAAGAGCTCCATTGGCACCTGGCCAAGTAGCTGATCCTACCAGCATCAAGCGTGGTGAGGACTTTCCTGAAGAATGGGCTAAGTGCCAAGCAAAATTGGCAAGACAGGCCAAGGAGGCAGTGAAGAAATTCAATGAGGATTCTGCCACTGCTGCTGCTGCTGAGGCCTCGGTCAAACCGAGGAAATCCATGCCAAAGAAGCCTGCTCATAAGCCAAGTGCTTCACCAACAGCGCCCTCACGGCCCAGTTCCTAAGCAATGCCCTCACGGCAAATTCCTCACACTGCCACAGCTCCACCAAAGTCCTCAACAGCTCCTTCAAAGTCCTCAGCTCTTGTGCATCTGGCTACATGTCAAAGGACTGCTGGTTTCTCGATTGCCTCTGATGTTTTGGCAAGTTCCTCAGCTGCACCAATTTCATCATCTGGCCCCACACTGTTCAAGACCAAAGCAACAGCTGGACGAGGTCCTCGTCCAAGTCCAAAGAAGAAACAGGTCGTATTCCATGTGCCTTCTGATGATGAAGCTTCTGATGAAGAACTCGCAGAAATCATCAGAGACAGACAGGTGAAGGCCGCTAGAGCCAAAGACACATCTGTGCAACTGCTGTTGGATCCGAGGAAAATCCTCGATTACATTGATCTCTGGCACAAGGATCCAAACACCCTAATGCCTGATTTTCATCTGACTCCTAGACAGAATCATATGTTGTCCCATTTCAGCACTGAAGAGAAATGGAAGTTTGAGAAGGCAAGAGAGATCAAGAAATCTCAATACAGAAAGGAGAAGCTCCTGAAGAAAAACGTTGTCAGAATGACACCTGAGGATCTTCTCCAGGCTCAGTCTGAAATTCAAGCCCTCAGCAAAGACTTTGATGCCTACTATGCTGATTGGCAAGGAGCTAAAGTAAGATTCGTCAATCTGACGAAGAAATTCACAAATGTTGCAGCCCCATCGCAACAAGAAAATCTTCAGGCTGCAGACTCTGCTCAGCCTGCTAAAGAACATGCCAGCACCGTTGATGACTTTCAGCCTGCTGATGAACAAGCTCGTTCCAGGGCTGGTGAAGAAATTCCAGCCGCTGAAGAAATTACCTGGGCATCCACTAGTGGTGCGCCTGAAGAAATTGAAGAGATCAGGGCAACTGCATCAGTTGCGCCTGAGGAAAATCAACCAAATTCCTTAGCTCCTCCCGCGCCTACACCAACTCCAATTCTTCCTTCTGCCTATGAGGTGAAGAAGACCAAGGCTGCAGAGCAAGCTGCAGTGAAGAAAAGGAAGGCATCAGCTACGTCAAATTCTTCGGCTGCAAAGAGAATGAAGCCAATGGCCAGCTCTTTTGAAAATCCTATTGATGCTGTTCCAATTTCCTCCATGTCATCGAAGGAAATCGTTCCTTTTGGAGAAGACTATAAGATCCCAAGCGGATCTGATGAAGAAAATCATTCTGCTGCTTCATCAGAGCAGATTGATGAAGAAATTTAAGTGGACGCAATCCCTTCAACGCCAGTCATTTCCTCACCTATGCCTCAGTTCACAGCTGAAGAGGCTGGTGTTGAGGAAATTGAAAATGAAAATGAAGATGTGGATATTGGATGCACCACTCCTGTTATGAATGATGACTTTTGGGAAAGTCAGCATCCCAATACTCCTCTGTTCACACCTATCCAACAAGTTCCTCAGTCCCCGGCAACAACAGTTCAGATGGGCTCTGAAGAAACTCATCCCCCTCCATTTGTTCATGAAGATATTCCAGCCGCTCTTGCTAAAGAACCTGCTGCAGCTGATCCCCAAGCTGCACAAGAAGAGGAACCAGAAATTCCTCAGCCTGAAGAACCTGAGGTTGTGCTACAAATCACTGACACTCCTCTGCCCAAGCCGAAGAATCCGTTCTCAAGCAAGCAAAAGTTCAAGGCTGAAGACTTCTTTTCCGAGCATGTATTCTTCACTGATTACAACCCCTATGACTCTGCTCGCATAAGGAAGAGGCGTTTCTGGACTGCCAGCCAAGCCAATTTCTATTCCTCAGTTCTTTTCGGCAAAGACAAAGTCTTCGATCATGCACATATTCCTCATGTGGACATGGAACCTCTGCCCGGCTTTGAGCCAGTCCTCATTGTTCTTCATGACGCAGGACTTCTGAATTTCTGCATTGATATCTGTGACTGGAATGAAGAACTCATTCTTCAATTCTATGCAACTTTGCACATCACCGGAGACGCTGATGACGTGAACTCATGGGTGTTGGACTGGATGTCTGAAAACACTCACTACAAGGCACCAGCAATTGAATTGCTTCGTGTCCTTCCTCTTAGTCCTCCACTTCATGGTGCTCATTGCATCTACAATGAACCAGAACTGTCAGATCACTATATGCAAGTACTGATGAAGCCTTTGAAGCCAAGGCAGGCCCCACGAACCAAATTCCTTGTCAAGGAATTACTCTATGTGCCTCGGACTGTCTACCGAATTCTGACGAAGACAATGAGTCCTATCAAAGGCCACGACTCAAATGATGAAGAAGTCGTTGGCATCATGAAGAATATGCTCTTCAACATCATTCATGGCGTTCCAGTCAACTTCCATGATTTCTTCATGAGGACTCTGGCCAATATTACTATGTCACCATTCGAGCTGAAGCCCTATGCTGCTTGGATTATGAGATTCATCAGGGCAAGATCTTCGCTGAATTACAAAGCTGACACTCTGAACCATGGTAGCTACTTGCCTCCCATTGAAGTCCTCAAACGGACAGTTTCATCAGCTGATGATAAAGGCAAGGCCGCTGCTATGATCGATGAAGGCATTCGTCCATTGGACGGTCAATTTCACAAGGCTGCATCTTACTCTACCTATGATGATTCTGCCACACATGACTCTGCCGCAAATACCTCAGCCAAGCAAAATCCTCAAGCCACAGCTCCTAGGGTGATGATTGATCGTGAGTTACTCCTCAGTCTTCATCAGAAGGTTGATCGCAATCACAAATGGGTCAATCGTCAGTTTGGTTCAATTCTTCACAACATGACCTCAAAACACAATGAAGTGAAGAAAAATCAATACTACCTCCATGAAACCTTCAACCGTACCTGGGCTGTTCTCTCTCATGTCTACAGCGCTACAGATCTGAAGAAAATGGGTCTCAAGGAAGAATTTGACTGGTCTGCACCTCCACCGAAGAAATTCAAGAAGGTCAAAGTTCCTTCCTTGGTGGCCAGCTCCTATTCTTCATCACGCGAGACTGATGAGTATGAAGATTTGGACGACACTGCGGCAAGCCCTGCTACAACAAACAACCCCGACAATGCTGGCGCTCCTCCATCAACTTGAAATTCTTCAGGGGCGTTAGTCCTCAATTTCAATCCTTTTGGTCATTTGATGACAAAGGGGGAGAAATCTGAGTTAGTCTTCAAGCGGGTCTATATTAAGGGCATTTTTTTTCTCGAAAAGAACAAGTTTTGAGGAATTTGACCAGATGAGCCTTGAGGAATTTCACTAAGCGTTCTTTGTCTTAGGTTCCACACAATTGAGGAATCTTGAAGAAAAATGATTCTTAGAAAAACTAATCAAGAGCATATAACGTGTGAGGTGTTCATGTGTGTGAAGATTTGAAGAATAAACACCTTTGAAGATTTTCAGGAAGGCTTGAGAATCAAGGCGAGCATTTTTTTAAGTTACAACTCTCGTTCTTCTGAAACTTTTATTTGGATCGAGTTGTAATCTTAAACCCGATGGTGCGCTAATACTTTTGTTGCGTTATGATTTGCATGCTTATTCCTCGTTAATGACATTGCACGCATGCTGAATCTCATCAGGCACCATATTTCATCATGCATTTCAAATTCTTCATATTATATATCAAATGCGTGCATGAATTACAAGATATAGGGGGAGATCTCCATGACTCAACTCTTCAAATGTGCATTGCCTCAAAAGCAAATTCCTCACTATGCACATCTTCAGGGGGAGTTCTACTATATCTTGTAATCAAATTCCTCAATATCAGTGCATACACTTCATATGTTTATCCACGTTGAAAACTTAACCTATTTTGTCATCAATCACCAAAAAGGGGGAGATTGTAAGTGCATCTAGTGCCCCTTAGTGATTTTGGTGTATTGAAGACTTATAGGTTAAGGGACTGATGCGTTTGTGAGTGTACACAGGTCTATAAGTCTATGAGGAGTTTGATATTTACAGAGAAAGTTGACCCCTAAAAATGAAGTTCTTCGACTGAAGACTTTGATATTCTGAAGACTTTCTGAAGACTTTGAAAGTGAAGAATTTGGTGTGACCTTGAAGACTTGATATTCATTTGAGGAAAATGAAGCGTGAAGACTTTTGTTTTCGTAGTTTCATTTTCTCTTTCTTGAGTCATAGGAAACACCGTACTGTTAAAGGGGGTCGAGGAAATACTAAGGAAAAATTTCCATGTGATGCTCAACTCAAAATCCTACACCTACCAATCCCTTCGAGTGAAGCCTTTGGAAATCTCATACAGTTCAGTCACTTTCTTCAGTGACAGAGACGAAGTTCTTCTGGTCACTGATGAATTTGTTCTGACTGAGGAGTTAGGAATTCGTCAGTGCGAATTACCTACACAGTGAGGAACATGATAGCCCTGAGGAATTTGAGAGTCAAATTTCCGACCGTTGCTGTGCTGCGCGCCAGCTGTCCCAAAATATCTTATCCACCTAACGGTCATATCATTGAGGGGCATTTATGTCTTATCATGTCGGGCTACTCCCTAGGCTATAAATAGCCGCCCCCTACAACCACTAGCTGGTTGGCTGCTCCAAGAGAACTTGACACTTGTCATTTGAGAGCAACCCATCCTCCGAGGACTTTGAGCGAAAATCATCGAGTGAGGAAAATCCCAAAAAACCCAAAACACCTCCAAACCCAAAGTGATTGAGCATCACTGAAGAAATTGATCCTGCGTGGATCTGACACTTCTTACCTTTGAAGACTGTGCTTCTTCCAGACGGTTAGGCGTCAAGGTCTAGAGCATCCAAGAGGAATTGTGGATTGCCGAGTGACCAAGTCTATGAAGGTTTGGAAGTCGCCTGAAGACTTACCATGAGTGATTGGACGAGATCTGCGTGACCTTAGTTCAAGGAGAATACGGTGAGGACTGGGTGTCCTGAGCTGCGTGCTCAGAGACTGGGTGTCCGGGACTGCGTGTCCTCGAGTTTAAATACTCAACCGCTCCAACCAGACATACAACTGAGATAGCAGTTGGAACTGGTCTACCAAATCATTGTCTTCACCAACCTAACTGGTTCTATTTCCTCAACCCTTTCATTTCCTCATTACTGTGTTGAGTGTTTGTTCATATCTGTGTTTGAAGACTTTGACTGAAGACTTTCTCAATTTCCTCAGTTCAATTTCTTCAGTCTGTTTGTCTTCATCTTGTGTTATCCTGTGATTACGCTTTCTGTACTCTGTGCTAGTCTTCATTTCATCATGATGACCATGCTTGTATTCTGTTATGCTTACTTCTGAGTACTTATTCCGCTGCTAATAGTTCTTCGCTAAGGAATTTCCTTACAGGCAAATTCCTTAGTGAAGAATTCATAAAAATCGCCTATTCACCCCCCCTCTAGTCGACATAACGCACTTTCACGGCCGGACACAGCTAAGCGTGCCCGGAGTAACCTACAACACGACCACCTGGCATGTTCCGAGCACGCGTAGCAGTGCGGCCCCAACCCCAGCCCCTGTCAAACATTAAGACAGATCCTTCACGTACTCCATTACGTTCTGAAGATACCATGGGCATGGGGCAAGGGGCTCGACCATGATAAGCCCAAACTGCGGCTCAACCGCACCAGGGGCTCCTAAGTGCATCGTTTCTTTTCCTTTTCCTTTTATTTTTTACCTACAGGACTCCATTCGTCAGAGGCCCTGTCCGGCAGCAGACATGCCGAACCCACGATACAACAGCCAGGAAAGGAGAAAGGCTACGACAAAAATCCAGGTGGTCTCCATTATGAGCATTAAATCTGTTTTATGCATTATACCGTAGCCTACCCCTGGAGGGGGACATGTTAAACAGTCCCATCCCTTGCTTACCGCACCACTTGTATCGTCCTGCACTTACAGCAGTTTTTTATTGAATAAAGCAATGCAGCACATTTTTGCTTCTAATTGCATTTCTTTCTTACACATATGTTCATCTATGACATGTTGCATCCGTACATTTTGGTACGGCTAAATACACCAGGGGCTTATGTTTCCCGCATTATGGTGTGATAAGTCCGAACACTTTCACAAGTGCAACACCCCGAACTTATAGCATTATATGCATCGGCTCCGAATCATGTTCTTGGGTCAATAGTTGGGTTTGCCCGGCTCCCATGTTTTGGTACCTTACGTTCCGTTTTATTGGCTAAGGTAGCACTGGGAGAACCACTGCGATTGCGCCCCAGTTGAGCTGGGTTAATGCCTCAGTGGAGAAAGCTAAAACTGACCGTCATGATGAGGTGAGAGTTGGTCGCTGTTTGAGAGGTTCTTTGCGAGTCCCTAAAGACTTATGCCGCTTCGAGCGAGGAGCCGGATTCTGTCCGGCCAAGGCGTGGATAGCGCCCCAAATTCGGCCTTCCGAAAACTAGGGGCTTCACCGAAATTTAAAATTATAGAATTCTATGGCTAAGTGAGAGTGTTCAAGCATTATAAGTCCGGTTGCCTTGTTCGTTGTGTTGAGCGCCTCCCTAGATGGACCCAAAAATGGGAACAAGAGCGCTCAGTTTATCCCGAACACCCCAGCACTCGTGGCATGGGGGTTGAAGCCGACGACTTGCCATCTCTCAGATTTGATAAACAGCCGCACAGAAGGTAATATTTTAAATTAACAAGCGTTGCTTAGCGCATATGAACCATGTTTTCAGCGCACAGGATAACAAAATGCGAGTCTACTCAAATATTACATCTTTGGAGAACTCACCCGTAGTAGTGCGGGTGCCCTTCATCACACTCTTATAATACATCTCGGGCGTATGATACTCCTTGCCCTCTGGTGGGGGGTCCGTCACAAGCTTCTGAGCATCCATCTTGCCCCAGTGCACCTTTGCGCGGGCAAGGGCCCGACGCGCACCCTCGATACAGGCGGAGCGCTTGATAACTTCAACCCACGGGCACGCGTCCACCAGCCGCCGCACCAGGCCGAAGTAGCTCCCAAGCATGGCCTCCTTCGGCCACAGCCGAACTATGAGGCCCTTCATGGCCTGTTCGGCCGCCTTGTGGAGCTCGACCAGCTGCTTCAGCTGGTCGCTAAGGGGCACCGGATGTTCGGCCTCAGCATACTGAGACCAGAAGACCTTCTCCGTCGAGCTCCCCTCCTCGGCCTGGTAGAATGCGGCAGCATCGGACACGCTGCAAGGAAGATCTACGAACGCTCCTAGAGAGCTCCGAATACGGGTAAGCGACAGGTAATTAACACTCACATGCTTACTTTGCATGAAAAATGCCTTACCTGCTGCTATTTTCTTTACCGCCTCGATCTCCTGGAGGGCCTTGTAGGCTTCGGCCTTAGCGGCTTTGGCACTCTCAAGAGCCGTTGCAAGCTCAGACTCTCGAGTCTTCGAGTCACGCTCCAGGCTCTCATGTTTCTGCACGAGATCCTGGAGCTCTTGCTATACCTCCGCCACCCGCGCCTCATGTTTCTCTCACTCGGTGTGCTCCGCGGCCGCATTGCGTTCGGCTGCGGCCACCGCCTCCTTCAGGGTCGCCACCTCATTAGTGGCCCCTGCAATACCCCAGTTATCCTTGTCATTTTTCTTGCAACCAAATCCTTTTCTGTAAGGTACAATTTTCATAAGGTATTACTCACCTTCTTTTTCCTCGAGCTGCTTCTTGGCATGGCCGAGCTCGCTCTCGGACCGCTCGAGGTTTTCCTTCAAAGTATTGACCTCCGCAGTCAGTGCGGCAGAGGTCAGCAGCACAGCCTGCAATCCCATATTGACATATTTTCATGACTCCTGCATTTATCTTTCTAAAGATCCTCAGTCCGGCTTTTCTTTCCGAACACCAAACCGAGCATTAGGGGCTACTGTCTATGTGGTACCATTTTTTACATATTGAAATTCTTACCTCAAAGCCTGTTAGAAGGCTGCTGCAAGCTTCGGTCAGCCCGCTCTTGGCGAGCTGAACCTTCTGAATCACCACACTCATAACAGTGCGGTGTTCCTCTTCGATGGAGGCGCCATTGAGCGCCTCCAGCAAATTATCCGGCACCTCTGGTTGGACGGAGGCAGCCGGCGTCGCGGTCTTGCCCTTCTTATGAAGGGGTCGCCCGCCGGACTCCGGAGCCACTATGGGTTCCGGGGCTGAGTCCCGTGCAAAGTCCGGGAGGTTGTCCGGCGACACCTCCGGGGCCCTCTCCTCCTGGTGGGTCCCTTCTTGGGATCCCACCTCGACATCACCCGCATCACGGGGGGTGGAGGCAGTCGGAAGAGAATCCATATCCGACGCCCCTAAGGACCCGCTCGACGAAGTGGGGAGATCATCCTTAGCCGGACTACAGGGTTGAATGCGGCATTAGAAAGACATTGTGTGGCGGAAAATAAAAAACCTTGAAGTTATTCGGGAGTCCAGATACTTACGATCTCGCCAGAGGCTTGGCCCTTGGAGGCCAGTCCTCGTCGTCGTCAATGGCGTTGGCGGAACAGTCCGGGGGAAGAGTTTTTCCCCTCTTGGACCCTTCGGCCTCCCTTGTTGGTGAGGCCTTCCTTTTCTTCCCTCCCCCCGCTGGGGGAGAGGCTTGCTTCTTCTCCTCCTCGCCTTGGTGGGAGGAGTCGGCCTCTGATTCGTCGTCCGATAGCACCTGAAAACGGGAGCTCTTCCGAGTCCCCGTGGCCTTCTTCTTGGCCTTCTTCTCCGGCACCACGTGGGGTGCCGAAGCCAGCCGCCCCGTTAGGCGGGCGTCAGCTGGGTCCTCTGGCAATGGGGCCGGACAGATAGCCTGTGCGGCCTTCTTCCGCCAGTCCTGTCAAAGGAAAGGGAGTTTAGATCCCGCATAGAGTCAAACTATGAATAACAAGCATCCCTTAAAGGACAAAATCATTTACCTCGTCAGCCGGGCGCTGCGAGTGGAATCCGCGATCTTCGGCAGCGGATGCGGGAGCTTCGGCGCCCTTGAACAACACCTTCCAGACATCTTCATATGTAGTGTCGAAGAGCCCACTCAGGGTCTGGTGCTGCGCCGGATCGAACTCCCACATGTTGAAACCCCGTCGTTGGCACGGGAGAATCCGGCGGATGAGCATGACCTGGACTACGATGACAAGCTTGAGCTTCTTGTCCACCAGCTTCTGGATACAGGCTTGGAGTCCGGTCAGTTCCTCCGAATTCCCCCAGATCAGGCCACTCTCTTTCCGGGAGGAGAGCCGTGTAGGGATGCCGAATCTGAATTCGGGGGCCGCCGCCCAATCGGCGTCACGCGGCTCGGTGATGTAGAACCACCCCGATTGCCACCCATTGATGGTTTCCACGAAGGTGCCCTCCAGCCACGTAACGTGGGACATCCTGCCCACCATGGCGCCTCCGCACTCCGCTTGGCTGCCCTTCACAACCTTCGGCTTGACACTGAAGGTCTTGAGCCAGAGGCCGAAGTGGGGCTGGATGCAGAGGAAGGCCTCGCACTCGACGATAAACGTCGAGATGTTAAGGACAAAATTCGGGGCCAGATCATGGAAATCTAGGCCGTAGTAGAACATGAGCCCCCGGACAAAGGGATGAAGTGGGAAGCCCAGTCCACGGAGGAAATGGGGAAGGAAAACTACCCTCTCATGGGGCTTGGGGGTGGGGATGAGCTCTCCCTCGTCGGGGAGCCGATGCGCGATGTCGCTGGACAAGTATCCGGCGCTACGCAGCTTCTGGATATGCCCCTCCGTGACGGAGGAGGCCATCTATTTGCCTCCCGCTCCGGACATGATCGGAGAAGGTTGAGGTGGGATGTGCGGGCTTGGGCGCTGGAGCTCGGGTTCACAAAGATGGATAAGCCAAGGAGGAAGAAGGTGTAGGTAAAAGGATTGGATCTTTATCCCCTTATATGGGCGGACAGAAACATGCGTCCCCACCAGCCTGATAAAACTCGCTTATCTCCCAAGCGCCGCAGTCAATGGCGCGGTTGGGTTACCCATGTCCGTATTGATGGGAATCCCGGAATAAGGGGAACATGATCTCTGCTTCGACAAGACGTGCCAAGGAAACCGCCTCGCTAAACGCGCTGAGGTGGAACAATAAAAACAATTTGAGTAAAGGCTTGGAAGTGGTGTGATGTCACGCCGCAGAATACGTCAGCAGATTGATCTTGTGTAATATTATTCTCTCTACGGTGGTATGTGGAATTTATTTTTGCAGAGCCAGACACTATCCTGGTGTTCACAATCTTCTATAAATTATTTGGAGGAGGAACCCGCCTTGCAATGCCGAAGACAATATACGCGCCGGACTCGTCGTCATTGAAGCCTGGTTCAGGGGCTACTGAGGGAGTTCCGGACTAGGGGGTGTCCGGATAGCCGAACTATCATCATTGGCCGGACTCCAAGACTATGAAGATACAAGATTGAAGACTTCGTCCCGTGTCCGGATGGGACTTTCCTTGGCGTGGAAGGCAAGCTTGACGATACGGATATGTAGATCTCCTACCTTTGTAACCGACTCTGTGTAACCCTAGCCCTCTCCGGTGTCTATATAAACCGGATGGCTTTAATCCATAGGACGAACAACAATCATACCATAGGCTAGCTTCTAGGGTTTAGCCTCCCTGATCTCGTGGTAGATCTACTATTGTAACCCATATCATCAATATTAATCAAGCAGGACGTAGGGTTTTACCTCCATCAAGAGGGCCCAAACCTGGGTAAAAACATCGTGTCCCTCGTCTCCTGCTACCATCCGCCTAGACGCACAGTTCGGGACCCCTTACCCAAGATCCGCCAGTTTTGACATCGACACGCGTCCTCTAAGGCACGAGCCTCGGGGGTTTCTCCAACGATAGGAGTGTGTAGCGCATCCATGTTCTGGCGGCGAAGTTCTTCCCTCTGCAGCGAATGAGGGGCTCGAGGAGATACTCTTCATGGGCATGCGACAGATCGCCTCCGCCGTCGCCTCCGTCGGTGCGGGGAAAACCTGGAGGACTGCATGGTCCATCGACCATTAGAACCTCCGCCGCTGGATCACTACTGTTGCACTCGGATGCAGTCTCTGCGGAGCCAGTCGACAGGTCGAAGAGGCCGTAGAGAGATTCGTCAGGCTCGATCGCCGCGACTTGGGTGGTGGCCGACTGGCGAGCCACCGCGTGTCTCACCCACCGCTGTAGCCTCGATCAACCGGAGCGCTTGCGCCAGCGGGAAACAGGGAGGGAGGACGCAATAGGAGCCAACCGATACTGGGTCAACGTTTGCCGCAGGAGAACACCACGGACGCACGCGCGAAAGTGCGTCGCCCCGCGGACAGGGAGCGCGTCGACGTCGAGCGGAGCTTCCTGAAGCCAAGCGGAGTCGTCGGCGATGAATGTGAGAGCGCCGAGACGGATCTCGCGGCCCTCAACCAGAGCTCCGCCTGGAACCATGATGAAGGAGGTCGGAAAAATCGCAACTTCTCCAATAAGTCGCTAAGACACCGGCCTCACGGTGGGCGCCAACTGTCGTGGTTCTCGGTCTGACAGTAATGTAGGGGGGTAGGAATGGAGGGGCAAGATCCTAGCTATGGAGTAGTTGTATACGCAAGAGATTTACGAGTTCAGACCCTTCTCGGAGGAAGTAACAACCCTACGTCTCGGAGCCCGGAGGCGGTCGACTGGATTATGCGTGTATGAGTTACAGGGGTGCGAACCCTTTACACTGAGGAGGGGGTGTCTTATATAGAGTCTGCCAGACCCCTCCGACCCTCAGTTATGTAGGGTTTAAGGTACATTAAGATCGGGCGTTACTGGTAACGCCACATGTAAAGTGTTATGATGATCATAAAAGCTACTTAATGATCGACCGTTTGCATGCAGAGTGACTTTAGATCTCCCGGCCGTCGAGTGGTTGGCTTCATGGTCGAGTGTCTTTGAGTCTGTAGAGTGGAACACTTCTGAGTCGATTGACAGGTGGTTTCTTCTAGAGATGTCCTTGGGTAGGATAGTTTGGACAGGTCCATGACCCTACCCTAGGTACATAGCTTCATCAGGCTGGGCCGGTTGGACCGGTCGACGCCAAGAAACAGATCAAGGCCGACGCGTCTCGTGAAGCAGGGGATCGAGCGGGCTGCAGGTCAACGCACGAGCGAGGGTCTTGTCGCTGGTCGTCGTCGTCCCCGCACGCAGAAGCAGGGGAGGCCGGTGATGAGGGCTTGGGGAGGTCGATCCAGACCGGATCCGGTCACCTCCGAGGCTTGGGCCCGCCGGAGTTTTGAGCTGGAGGCGGCAGACGACAACCATGGCCATGTCAGCTCCCTGTTGCATCGGTAGAGACAGAGCAGTCGAGACAGACATGAGCGAGAGAACAATAGAGGAGGATCAAAGGAAGGAGAGGCAGGGTCGGCGACCTGCGGGGCTCCGACGAGGTTGGGGTGGTTCGACGCGTGAGGAACGACGCAGAGAAGGGAGGCTGGGCGCGGATCCATGGCGCGGGGCTGGGGAGGTGCGGGCGAGGTTCTCGTCGAGGCGCTGGCGTGATGCGGAGGAAGCAGATGGGAAGGCCGACGGCAGGGGAGGCACGCACCCTGGCGGTGGAGGCCGTTCCCGGCGGCGTACTTGACGGATCGAGGTAAGAGAGGGCCCTGGGCGGCCATGGCGGAGTTCCTATTCAAGTCTGAAGAGAGAGAGAGAGAGAGAGAGCTGAGAGAGGGTACATGGAGAAGGAAAAGAAGGGGAGGAAGGCGATGGGGAGCTGCAGAAGGGTGCTCGATGCAGGGGATCCAGGGGCGCGGTTGACTTCGGGCGCAGGGATGGAGAAGATCGAGCAGGCAGAGGAAGGAGGAGGCGCCCGGCTGGCCGTGATTTGGTTGGTTGTCGCTGCAGTGGAGGAGAAGGTGGGGGCTGGCCGGTTGGGGAAATCGAGGAAGGTGGGTGGAAGGATCGGACAGATCTCGAGGAAGAGGGAGACCGGGTGGAGGAAAATGGCGGCGGGGAGGAATGGATGGATGGGACATGGTAGGGGCTGGGGTTTAGACTGGTTTATATATAGCATGTGGGTTAGATCAGGGGCGATCTAGTCCCTCCGATCGAAATCAGACGGACCGAGAAAAATAGGCTAGGAGAGCCCAATAAAGAACCGAAGATACTTTCGGGATGCTTAGGAATGATCCGGACCCACCGGTAACAACAATCCGGTCGGGTTCGGGGAAGTTTTCGAACGCGCGTGATGGGGTCTGGGTATTGCGCGAAGAGGGGTTAGACGGTCGCAGACAAGAGGGAATCGAAAACCCGATTGGACTCAGAACAGTCAACAAACGCAATGGAGAGAAGCGAGGAGCGGCAACTACGAGCGGATGCAAGTTTTAAGAAAACAATGCCGATGCAATGCGCATGATGCTATGAGATGAGATGCATGACATGAACAAAATGCAAAACGAAAGACAAAAACCCAACCACAAAGGAAATAACATATCACATAGCCGAAAATGGTCAGAGTTGGAGTTATAATTATGAAAAGTTATATCCGGAGTGTTACAGAATAAGAGCAAACTAGTAGTGATTGCTAGTTCACGGCCACTTGCAACAATCATCGGAAGAAAGTGCTAGTTAATAGGAAATTGCCCACGCACCGGAAGTAACGAGCAATTGATATTGATTGATCCGGCCTTCATGTCGAGATGCAGCAGCGTCAGCAGATCGCCCCGGTACTGGCGTTGAGCAGCTGCGGCAAATCACCTCGCAATTTGAGGAGTCCAATCGGCGAAACATGTTCGGTCTCGGTAGCAGCAGAAATGGCCAGACGCGTGCGGCGGCGCACACCACGCGACCCTAATCCTCTTGATGATCTCGTATCTAAAAACTTGACTCTGTATACCATGATAATAATAAGAATAAATAAGACACAAGAGACACTTATTTTTATATGAAAACCTTTTTGGAAGAAAACCACGGACGCACGAAGACGAAATCACTATGATGAAAAAGCATTTTAAGCACAAAACGACAAACTGTCTTTAAGTGTGACTACATGGGATATATATGAAAGCAATACATGAGAGTCCTTGGAGCAAGTAAACAAGTTGTACTTGTATGCGTCGACATCAACACAATGCCCACACCGGTTGTACTATGTCTAGTCCAACACGATAATAAAATTTGAATCACAATTTAACAATTCTGACACGCAAAAATTAAGTAAAGTGATACCAATATGCTTGCACTACCCCGTGCTTCTGTGCAATTAACTCATGCAAGTGGACCAACAGTGGGGAGCGTCTTTGTTATAATTTTTTGCAAAGTCGTAACAGTGGGGAGGTTTGGGTCAATGATCTAAGTTAAATTGTTCTAGGTGCCACTCTCTTTTGTACGTGCTGCTCTAGTCATAATTGGTGAATCATTGAAGCCCCATCTACCCACTCATCTAAAACCTGTATATATACTGGCGGAACTATTCATTGAAATGGCCGTGAGGGGACACAAAAGTGAGACATTATTTGGATGAGGAGTAGCGTAGAGATGCATGATGTGTCAAAATAGTACTAAGATGTCCATTGGAATCAAGCTTGATACGAATGGGGTGCAACAGGAATTCGCATGGAAGTTCTGCACCAAGTGCCTGTACATCAGTCTAGTGGCGGCCAACTGGCATCTTAGTCCCACCAAAATAATGTATGCCGTTTTGTACAAAGAGGATCAGCTACACAATCTCACACTTCGCATGGGGATGCACTACTTCCTTTTCTACTTCTAACCAGTTGTTCATCGTCCAGTTCTCATGGATCAATAGCCTAGGTATTTTATTTTCATGTATGAGCAACACTCACAAGCCAATTAATTTAACTTCTAAAAGATTAATGTACTCTACTGCCGGGGGTGCAAATGGACCAACAATGGTCAGGGTTGGATCAACAATCCATAGTTCTGAAGCGTCACTCTTTTGCATCTTCTTTAGTCTACATTAGTTTTTCTCCAAAACAGAGGCAAAAGATTTGCCTCATCCATTAAATAAGCAGAAGAGATTTTTCCGGTTAATTAACGAAAAATCAGGATAAAATTGTTACAAACCACCGAGCGACACACAAATGATACCCCACACACACTTCAACAAGGAGGACCTCATAAACACACTCGGACGTGTGACACTCCAAATTTTTTTATTTACTTTTCAACAAAAACTTTGTTTGATTTGAAGAAGGTCATTTAAATCCTTCCAAAAAACCTCTCTCTCTCAAAATTTTTCCCCATGGCAAGGATTTTATTTTTGTATCTTCTTCAACCCTGGTGTTTGGTTATTAAAAACCTTTCTTCTGATTTTTCCCATCTCAAATATATTTTTGGAATTTATTTTCTTTTAAAAGAAACCCTATGGGTTTTGGGGCTACTCTTTTGTTTTGAAACCACCCATGGTTTTACCATGCCTCATGTGGTAAATCCTCCCAAAACCCCTCCCTCCACTTTGGGGCAACCCAAACATTCTGTTCCAAAAGGTCCAACCTTTTTTTTTTGAATTTTGTTTCATTTATTTTTTCCCCAAAAACAATTCTGTCCATTATTCTAAGCCTAGATGATTTACAAAGGAAGTACCTGATTTCCTTTGAGTTTTGATCTCAAACCAACTCCTCTGGATAGTCCCTAGCACCCCCAACCTAGAATCATCAAGATCCACTCTCCCTCTTTTCAAAATTTTCAAATTTCAACCTCTGCAAGTTTGGACCAGATTCATCATTTTTGGTGAAATTCATATTTTCCTTTCTCCAAAAAAAATCCACCAAAATTCAGGCAGCCCCAGGTGCTTTGAGAGGCCACCACACCAAAGATCAGCCCCAGAAAAATTCTTCTCATGCTTGAATCATTTCATCAAACACTTGGCCGGCACTGTTCCTGTACACTTTCAATAAATTTAGAGTTTCAGAGTTTTGTCAGTGTCGTTTTTCGTCAGTGACTTGTCATTGATCACCAGCGCACCCTGGCGCGTTGCGCACGGCCTCTCCTCCTTGACCAGAGCACCGCATGCTCTCTTGGACGGGCGCAGGTGTCGGTGGCGGCGAGCATCGCCGACGCCGGCAGCTTCTGCGGTGGCAGAGCCACCCGTGGCGGCCAACGGGAGCCAGCGCCAGCTCGCTACGCCATCCGGTGCCGCCCAACGCCCCCTAGCCCTTCGCGTGGCCTCATGCATGCCAGCGCACACCGCAGCACCGTCGCCGTGGCCCGGCAAGCACAGGGCGCGCCCTTTGTCGCCGACGGGCCCGCGCCGCCCCGTTCTATCGAAACCACCCAAGAGCGCCTAATCCAACCCAGTTTAGCTTCTAAATGGAACCCGTAGACCTCCACGTTGACGCCCAACCCCCTAAACTCCCCGACAAAGCACTGCACCGCCGTAACCATCGCCGGAGATCCCCGTTCACGGCCACCGCCTCGGATCACCTATAAAATGGAGCCCCGAGCTCCTTCTCAAGCACGCACCACCTCTACTCCTCACCAGAACCCCGCCAAGACACCAGGAGGACCTCGAGGAGGTCTCCTCCCCCAACTCCGGCCGCCCCGATCCGCCTCGACCACCAGCTCGATCCACGAGGCCATCCCCGCCGCCCAAACCTCGTCAGTAGTTTCCTCGAGCACCCAGTGATCTAACCCAGGCTTCAATTTGACCTCCGCAGCCATCCCCGACGAGATCCAACTTCACCCGAGCCGCCGTCCGCCGGAGCAAGGACCGCCGTCGACGTGGTGCTCGCCGACGACCACCACCACCATCCACCGACGCGGAAGGACACACTGAGCACGTAGGTACCCTCCGATCCTCCTAACTCACCGTGGATCACCGCCGACGACCACCGCAGCTCTCGGGCGCCGACGAGCTCTGTTTCTTCCCCCGTTTGAAATTTCAAACCTGACGGGTGGGAACGCTCGTCAGTATTTTCCTTTTTTCGAACCGTTTTCTGAAAACGCCTTCGGGCAGAGTATGTCTCCCTTTGCAGTTGACGGCTTTTTAGCCGAAGCGTTTTTTGTTTTTATAAGTTGGCCCCTGGAAACTTTCTGTTTCATTACAGATGAGTCCCTAGATTAAAACCTTTATAACTTTTAAACAGAAACTGATTTTTGATTGATTCTTTTTCTATCATCTTTATTTTTCTGTCTAGTTTTTTTGTCATATTTATTTGAAAAATATTTAGAACACTTTTTTGTGCACTCTCGGTATTTACGTTAGTACGTATTTTCTTATACCGTAGATACCGAAGGAGGTGACGGAACCGCGAACTTCGCCAAGCTAGACTCCGACTACTCCGAACCAGGCAAGCATGTTTTGAACTTTTGATATGATGAGTGTTTGTTGCATGTTTGCATTAAGTAGTTTCATGGCATGTTTATGAGCATTTCGATAAATGTTATATTATATGCAAAGTTGAGGCAAGTGAGTTTCGAAAATCCATATGTTGTTGGATATGAGTTTGCATGGCCATATGATGGCATGAGAATGGGTAAGATGGCAGTGTTGTAGCATGCCAATCTTATGCCAGACTATTTGACTCCAGTGTCAACGTGAATCAAGTCACGTTTCCCTCCGTTTTCCCTTCTTGTACTACCACGTGTTTTCCGCAAGGGATATGGCTTAGTAAGTTGCAAACCTCTTTCCTGGTACACACCAAATAGAGAGGCCGTGATGAGGGTTCCATGGCCCTGGATTAAAGCCAGTCATCCGGTCAGGGGGCATGGGTGTTTCCGGCTGGGACCGAGAGAGGGGCACCCCTTAGAGCGCGTGTATATAAATTTGATCCCATGCTATTCGAGGTTGTGATCTCCCCGTCTCAAAATTTTTCTTGAACGTTGTCTAGGGTGATTCCTGGCATCGTGAGGTGGGATGGGTGTGTACTGGTTAGATGTGTTTCTACCAAAATACCATAAACGGAACTAGTCCTTCGTGACTACGGAAATCCGTTAGCTGTAGGTAATTAGTACAAACTCTGCAGAGTCAAAAATCCTTTGAATCATCTTATCCATGTCCAAGTACTATGTTCAACTTATCTTGTCAAGTGTCAGTCTCAGTGACAAAACTCCGGTGAACCACATGAGTGTTAAGTCCGGTTAAATGTTTATTCCTGTGGATGGACTAACCCGTTTATTATTATGTGTTGAATATTTCCTATGAGTATTATATCTTCGCGAATTTATCAAATATGAATAATGAAATTTACGCCCTTTCTGCGATGTCGCTCAGACGTCCGACTGTGGCACACTTGTTATTTACTTTTGATATATGCCCTTTCTGCGATGTCGCTCAGACGTCCGACTGTGGCACACTTGTTATTTACTTTTTATATAAGCCCTTTCTGCGATGTCGCTCAGACGTCCGACGGTGGCATGCTTGTTATTTACTTTCGATATAAGCCCTTTCTGCGATGTCGCTCAGACATCCGACTGTGGCACGCATGTTATTTACTTTCAATATAAGCCCTTTCTGCGATGTCACTCCGATGTCCGACTATGGCACGCATGTCATTTACTTTTCAATATAAGCCCTTTATGTGGTGTCGCTTAGACGCCCGACTGCGGCATGATTATTTATTTGTTTACCCTTCGAGGCGTCGCTCCAGACACCCGATCGGTTTTCAGTTGTTTGTTGGGATTTCGGAAGGACTACCGCCCGACTTCCTTTTTACTTATCATGTCGTGCAAATATTTATTAATTGAGTGTGCATTGCTATTTGCTCATAACACATTCATGCATGCATTTGTTATATCTTATGTCCGAACTGTCTTGCGAGTACTTTCAAAGTACTCACCTGACTTGTTGATTTGGCCAGATGTTGATGAAGGTGATCTCATGGATGAAGAGTTTGATAGCGAGTCCGACGCCTAGAGGAGTCCCAGTCAGTCCCGTGCGACCCTGGATTTGGTCACTGTATTATATCCGCTTCCGCTACCCGAATAAATTCATCGAGCCTCACCTCGACGCTCGATGAGCCGCCAGTTTAGGAGTCATGTTATCCACTCCACTGTGATATATCCACCACCACTTTTATCTCGAGTCGGTAGTATGCCACCACACCCCTGTATCATAACCGCCCTTATGTACAATATTGATGTGTTTGTAATAAATTGTTGAGCAGCCTCAGCTCAACCCTGTAATATTTTTAATGCTACTGGCCTTCTGTATCAAGTATTTGTCTACCAGTAAGGATAATTCTTCCTATACTGGAATCAAGAGATCGATTTCTCAATAAGTATTTTATTGAAAAACCGGTCGTGACAGGACGTCATCTCATCACTTCTCCCCAACAGGCGTCTAGTTTTTAACTTTTTAGGTGAAGCACTGAGTTCGAGTCTCACTCATATGCAACCTGCCCTATAGAACACCACATCGCAAACGTTGAAAAGGCTCATCAGACATGGATTCTTGACCCACTGCTACCGATTTCTCACTAATGCGGACGACACATCAGACATATCAACAACTCGAGGCCCTCATTGTACATGAGTTTAACTTCTTAAGCATGTGAAATGTATGCCACATTGCACATGGGATTATTTGCAATGCGTATAGTAATTACAAAAACACATGATTTCAGAGGTAAACATCAGGTCACATTGGCAAGGTCACATCCATATAACATAACTAGCATGCATATGACGAAGTTCTAGATGACATCCATATGTATTATAAAGTTTGAAGCCAACATAACACTTCCATACCATGAATCACATATCACAGTCATGCATTAAATTGCAAAACAATCGAAATCTAATTAATTAACAAAGTTCTAGAAATCTAACGGGTATCAACAAGGTATATGTACGATAGGGGATACAATTTGGAATTATATGATAGGGAATATGCTAGAGATGCCCTAAGTACTAGTAGGTGCCTTCTGACTTCGAAGATCTTCTTTGGGGTGATAGACCTTAGTCTGACATCTCATTGCACAAACCAACATTGAAGCACGAGCAACAATTCCTTCTTGAGCGGGTTGTCTTGGAGTGTTGCGCCTTTTGTCTGCCAATTAGTATGTCATCATAGCTTTGGTCGTACGCTTTGGGAACACTATCGCGAGGCATGTCCTATGTGGATGACTTCAAGTTTTTTATTTTTCCTTTTTTGTAAGTTGATTTTTTTAACATTAATAATATTTAATAATATTTGTGTATATCACTCGATGCATAGGCCGAGGGTCTTTCCCTCTTCCTGAAAAAGAAAAAAAAGATCAGTAGGTACCACTCGATGCTCCGTGACCCGCCGGCCCCAAATCCAGGACATAGGGAGTAGGTTATGTCTTCTTATTTTTATTTATTTATATGTATGAGCAAACTCTCAATGTGATTAATTTCAGTTTAGAAAGACTAATGTACTAATGTCTGCCATATTTGCTGAAATGAAGAAGGGAACATGCCCATAGTACTAGCTATTGTGATCTCTTCATGACCAAAGATATGGGAGTCCTATTCAAAAATGCCATCATCTCGGTGTTGTACCATCTCTTTTGTACATGACGCTCTAGTCATAATAGGTAAAGCAATAAAGTCCAAGCTACTCACTCATGTGAAACATGTATATATAGTGGTGGAACGATCCGTTGAAATGGCCGAAAGGAAGAGACACAAAAGTGGTATTATTTGTGTGAGGAGGTGCACAAAGATGCATGATGCCAAAATAGTAGCAAGATGTGATCTATAGGGAATAGGATGCAGCAGAAATACGTATGGAAGTTCTACATCACTAGCTCGTACATTTGTGTACTGCTAGTCGACTTGAATTTACTCCCATCAATTGCACAATCTCACTTCTCGCATGGGATTCACTACTTCTAGCCAGATTCTCATCATCCGGATCTCCTGGACGAAGACTGTGTGAGAATCAATGCACGATTTGTCCCTGTGGGGGAGAAATTGTTATAATATGGATGGTGTAGGTGGAATTCTCCTGTTTATAGACCACGCCTTCTATTTTGTTGTGCGAGCAGAACTCATAGTTGTAGCAGGTGCACTAGTTTCACTCAAAAACCTGGCGGTAATAGCCATGAGACAGCGAAATATCGCTTTGGAGCACGGACACTATGAGACCGTTCATTTTCTTGAGTTGAAAAAACTGAATTTTTATGACTTAGAAAAATCTGTAATATTTTGTACACCGATTCTTATTTTGCAATACTCCCTACTCACATATACACGCTTGCATGCTACAAATGGGTCTGTTTTTCTGCTGATTTTGGGCTGAGATTTTGTCCTTTCTGTGCAGCGTATAACGTATTTTTGAACAGATATAACCAGATACTTAGAACACATGCGTATGTATTTGTTTAAAAATAATTAAACTGTTTTAAGAACTTTCAAACACTGTTTTTGAGTTATTTCAAAAAACGTGCTTAGAACACTTTATCGCAAAATGTTGAAAAGGATCATCGCACATTGATTTTGGATCCATTGTTACCCGAAACATTACAAACCTTGGCATCACGTGTGCAATATGCCACGACAAACCACATCATCCTATTTTGACATTGCCTAAAAAAAATTGTGTTTTGACGTCGCACACTGGCTCCGATAGACATCAATGCCCTCATTACACACGATTTCATTGATTAACCGTGTGCACAATATGCCTCATTGCACACAGGCTCACTACAATGCGTGCAGTATAACAACCAACATGCATATAACAAAGTTCTAGACGACATCCATATGCGTGACAAAGTTGAAAGCCAAAAATAACACTTCCTTCATAAATCATATGATCAGTCACACCTAATAGCCAAAACAACACTTCTATCACGAATCATATAAGAAAATTCTTGATGACATCCATATGATGAGTGTCATGCACCTAATAGCAAAATGCTATAAATCTAACTGGCGTAGTTTTAGAAATCAAACTGACAAAGTTCTAGAAATCTAACTGATATCAGCAAGGTAGGTTCTAGAAGAGTTTCCCTCCCCAAGCTGCTGACTAGCCAGGAAAATGTAGCATCATTCTGGGCAGCCTGACAACAACCCAATTGCTCCAGTATGCTCCCTTCTATCCCAATAATTTTCACCAGTGAGTTCGAGTGGTCCTTGAGGAAAATATCTATGATGTGCAATCAAATAATTGCACACTAAATATGGTCCCATGAACTTAAATCTCAAACAACTGATGCTATCAAATGACTCATGCCATGACATCAAACAACTATGAATTATGAAATTTCATGATGTTGCTCTCTACAAAGCTGCTCCCTGTACGGCGTACACGGTGAAGCAAGGTTCTTCAGAAAAATGTTTTTTTGCAAATTAAGAAGGACTGATCGTTACACATGCACTTTTTTTTGAACAACCGAAGGCGCTAATTCATTACCAGTTTATTCAAAGTTCAAGCAATTTACATTGTGCGTTCAATATGTACCATCCAAAGCCACATCATCAATTTGCAACCCTTTCTGACTTCATTTGCTATTTTTCATGCATTTAATGATTTTTTGAGCTAAATGACCCTGAAATTGAAAAGCACTACAAATGAACTCTAAGAAGCTTGAAATTTGGTATGGTATCATCATTTCAGCCACATAGCATGTGCTAAAAAGTTAAGAGGGTTACGGCAAAAACTGGATGCATTCGTGTACAAACTGGATAATCTCTTTCAAAGTATCAGGGTTTCGCACGAAAGCTCATCTGTTACAGAAGGCATTTCATTTTTTTAAACTTATTTTAACTCCAGACTTTTTATGCGTTCAATATGCACCATTCAACGCCACGTCATCAATTTTCAGCCATATCTTACTTCATTTGCTATTTTTCATGCATTTAATGATTTTTTGAGCTAAATGACCCTAAAATTGAAAAGCACTACAAATGAACTCTGAAAGGTTGAAACTTGGCATGGTATCATCATTTCACCCACATAGCATGTGCTAAAAAGTTGAGAGGGTTACACCAAAAACAAGATGCACTTCACATACAAATTGGACAACCTCTTTCGAAGTATCAAGGTTTTGGACGAAAACTCATCTGTTACAAAAGACATTTCATTTTTTTAAACTTATTTTAACTTCATACTTTTTGGGCGTTCAATATGCACCATTCAAGGCAACGTCATCAATTTTCAACCCTTTCTGACTTCATTTTCTATTTTTCATGCATTTAATGATTTTTTGAGCTAAATGACCCTGAAATTGAAAAGCACTACTAATGAACTCTGAAAAGGTTGAAATTTGGCATGGTATCATCATTTCACCCACGTAGCATGTGCTAAAAAGTTGAGAGGGTTAGGAAAAAATTGGATGCACTTTGTGTACAAACTGGACAATCTCTTTCAAAGTATCAGAGGTTTCGGACGAAAACTCATCTGTTACAGAGGCATTTTTTAGAATTTCATATATTTTGTTAAAATTATTTGATAATCATGTGTATTACACATAAGTGAGTATGCATAAAATTAGGATGTGATTTGAAGAAGGTCAAAAAATTGACACATATGAAAAAAAACTAACATAAAAAATAAAAAAAATGTCCGCGTACTAGGCCACCACGGCCTGCATACGACTAGAAACGCAACTATATATGGGCCAGGATGTAGGCCCGCAGAGCAAGTAGGCCCCCACAGAGCAGAGAGGAATGTTAAGCATGTACTGCCTGCTTTAGAGAGGAGATCGAGAGAGATATCGCAACGGGGCTTATAAACAGGTGCGACTGCTTCTCGCTTGGCGAGGTGGGACTAAACTTCCACCACACCAGGACCAACCCTTTAGCCCCTGTTGGTGGCTCCAACCGGGAATAAAGAACCCCCTTTAGTCCCGGTCTGAGCCACCAACCGGGACTATTGCTACTTCTTGAGCTTGGGTTGGTTTTTCCCTTGAAGAGGAAAGGGTGATGCAGCAAAGTAGAGATAAGTATTTCCTTGAGACACAAGATATCAATCCAGTAGGAGGTACAAGCAAGTCTCCAATATGTGTCGTAACCAGACTATCGGAGTAGAAAATAATTGGAGCTCAAAGTAAGTGCAAGTGTATAATTTCCTAGAATTGTTGTCTTGACAGAAGCTACTATTTGCCATAACTTTTACATTTGTTGGATTCTTTTCCCTAAACTCGGTTCTAGTGCAAGCACCGGCTCCAATGTACTGTCGACCCTTACGGTCACCCCTACTATTCCATCACGACCTTATTCTAGTCCACCCTTATCTGACACACCACCTTAGGGCATCCATGGTGTTTGTATTTGATGCCTCTAAGGCTGCCTCCAAGTCTACAAAGGTAGCCTCTATACATTGCATCCCCAGTCTGTAAGAAAAAAAAGGATTGGAGACGCCTCCAAGCTTAGCGTCCGTCTCCAGTTTCAGGCTTAGGCCCAGACTTGGGCTTCTACCCGGGAGTAGCAACTTGCTTGCTATTCTTATCTAAGTTCCCCTTCTTCCCTTTGCCCTTTTTCATGAAACTAGTGGTCTTGTTAACCATCAACTCTTGATGCTCCTTCTTGATTTTTACCTCCGCAGCCTTTAGCATTGTGAAGAGCTCGGGAATAGTCTTTTCCACCTCTTGCATATTATAGTTCATCACGAAGCCTGAATAGCTTGGTGGCAGTGATTGAAGAACTCTGTCAATGACACTATCATCGGGAAGATTAACTCCCAGTTGAGTCAAGTGGCTATAGTACCCAGACATTCTGAGTATGTTTCACTGACAGAACTATTCTCCTCCATCTTACAGCAATAGAACTTGTTGGAGACTCCATATCTCTCAACTCAGGCATTTCCTTGAAATATTAACTTCAAATCTTGGAACATCTCATATGCTCCATGATGTTCAAAACATCTTTGAAGTCCCTATTCTAAGCCATAAAGCATGGCACACTGAACTATCGAGTAGTCATAAGATTGAGTCTGCCAGACGTTCATAACATCAGCATCTGCTCCTGCAGCAGGCCTTGCACCTAGAGGTGCTTCCAGGACATAATTCTTCTGTGCAGCAATGATGATAATCCTCAAGTTACGGACCCAGTCCGTGTAATTACTACCATCATCTTTCAACTTAGCTTTCTCTAGGAACGCATTAAAATTCAAGGGAATGGTAGCACGGGCCGTTGATCTACAACAACATAGATATGCAAAAACTATCAGGACTAAGTTCATGATAAATTAAAGTTCAATTAATCATATTACTAAAGAACTCCCACTTAGATAGACATCCCTCTAGTCATCTAAATGATCACGTGATCCATATCAACTAAACCATGTCCGATCATCACGTGAGATGGAGTAGTTTTCAAAGGTGAACATCTCTATGTTGACCATATCTACTATATGATTCACGTTCGACCTTTCGGTCTCAATGTTCCGAGGCCATATCTGCATATCCTAGGCTCGTCAAGTTTAACCCAAGTATTTTGCATGTGCAAAACCGGCTTGCACCCGTTGTATGTGAACATAGAGCTTATCACACCCGATCATCACGTGGTGTCTCGACACGACGAACTGTAGCAATGGTGCATACTCAGGCAGAACACTTATACCTTGAAATTTAGTGAGGGGTCATCTTATAATGCTACCGCCGTACTAAGAAAAATAAGATGCATAAAAGATAAACATCACATGCAATCAAAATATGTGACATGATATGGACATCATCATCTTGTGCCTTTGATCTCCATCTCCAAAGCACCCTCATGATCTCCATCGTGTCCGGCTTGATGATACATCTCCAACGTATCTATAATTTATGAAGCATTCAAGCTATTATATTATCTGTTTTGGATGTTTAATGGGCTTTATTATACACTTTTATTTTATTTTTTGGGACTAACCTATTAACCAGAGGCCCAACCCATATTGCTGTTTTTGCCTATTTCAGTGTTTCGAAGAAAAGGAATAACAAACGGAGTCCAAACGGAATGAAACCTTCGGGAGAGTTATTTTTGGAACGGAAGCAATCCAGGAGACTTGGAGTAGACGTCAGGGAAGCTTCGAGGAAGGCACGAGTTAGGGAGGTGCGCCCAACCCCTTGGGCGCGCCCCCACCCTCGTGGGCCCCTCGTGGCTCCCCTGACCGACTTCTTTCGCCCATATATGTCCTTATACCCTAAAAACACTGAGGAGCACAATAGATCGGGAGTTCCACTGCCGCAAGCCATTGTAGCCACTGTTCCGGCACCCTACCGGAGGGGGGATCCCTCACCGGTGGCCATCTTCATCATCCCGGCGCTCTCCATGACAAGGAGGGAGTAGTTCACCCTCAGGGCTGAGGGTATGTACCAGTAGCTATGTGTTTGATCTCTCTCTCTCTCTCTCTCTCTCTCTCTCTCTCTCTCGTGTTCTTGAGGTGATACAATCTTGATGTATCGCGAGCTTTGCTATTATAGTTGGATCTTATGATGTTTCTCCCCCTCTACTCTCTTGTAATGGATTGAGTTTTCCCTTTGACGTTATCTTATCGGATTGAGTGGGTTTCGAAGAGTGTCAACTTTAGGAAGTAATGATCCCACTATTTTGGAGGATGTGGAATATTATTGTTATAATTATGAAAGTGGATTTGGAGAGGTTTAGTGATGAATCCACTATTTTGAAAGAGGTTCCATTTGATTATGAGAACAAAGTTGCTATCTATGATGATTATTGTGATGACTTGTATGCTATTAAGAATAATGATAACCATGAAACTTTTCATCATGATTTTAGTTTTCAATTGGATTATGCCTCACATGATAGTTATTTTTTTTAGTTTGCTCCCACTACTATTGATGAGAATAAATTTGCTTATGTGGAGAGTAGTAAAATTTCTATGCAAGTAGATCATGAAAAGAATGCTTTATGTGCTGGTTATATTGTTGAATTCATTCATGATGCTACCGAAAATTATTATGAGGAAGGAATATATGCTTGTAGGAATTGCAATAATATAAAGTTTCCTGTCTATGTGCTTCAAGTTTTGAACTTATGCTTGTTTTGCCTTCCTATGCTAGTTGATTATTGTTCCCATAAGTTGTTTTCTCGCAAAATACCTATGCATAGGAAGTGGCTTAGACTTAAATTTGCTAGTCATATTCTTCATGATGCTCTCTTTATGTTTCAATTCTTATCTTTTATGTGAGCATCATTGAAATCATCATGCCTAGCTAGGGGCATTAAACATTAGCGCTTGTTGGGAGGCAACCCAATTTTATTTTTGTTCTTTGCTTTTGCTCATTTTTAGTAATAAATAATTCATCTAGCCTCTGTTTAGATGTGGTTTTATGTTTTAATTTGTGTTTGTGCCAAGTAGGGCCACTGGGAAGACTTGGGTGAAGTCTTTATGATCTTGCTGTAAAAAACAGAAACTTTAGCGCTCACGAGATTATCTGCCACTTTTTGACTGGAGAGTGCTTTTAGGTTGATTATTTTTGAATATTATTAATAGACAAATTCCGCAGGTCCCCCAATTTATTTCAGAATTTTTGGAGTTACAGAAGTATTCGAATGATACAGATTACTACACACTGTTCTGTTTTTGACAAATTCTGTTTTCTATGTGTTGTTTGCTTATTTTGATGAATCTATGAGTAGTATCGAAGGGTATGAACCATAGAGAAGTTGGAATACAGTAGATATTACATCAATATGAATTTAGAATGAGTTCACAATCGTACCTAAGTGGTGGTTTTATTTTCTTATACTAACGAAGCTTATGAGATTTTCTGTTGAGTTTTGTGTTGTGAAGTTTTCAAGTTTTGGGTAAAGATTCGATGGACTATGGAATAAGGAGTGGTAAGAGCCTAAGCTTGGGGATTCCCAAGGCACCCGAAGGTAATATTCAAGGACAACCAAGAGCCTAAGCTTGGGGATGCCCTGGAAGGCATCCCCTCTTTCGTTTTCGTTCATCGGTAACTTTACTTGGAGCTATATTTTTATTCACCACATGATATGTGTTTTGCTTGGAGATTCATTTTATTTTGTTAGTATTTTCTTTCTGTTATTTATAATAATGTTTTGCATATCTATTTTCAATAAACATGTCACGGATAGCCTTTACCATCCTTATTTTGCATGTATACATGTTGCTGTTTCAAAACTGAAAGTTTACCGCTGTTGCAAAAATTCCCTAGAAATGTCAGAGAGTGATATAATGTTTAATCATTTTGCATGTTGAGATCTGATAAATATTCTACAGTGTAGTATTTTTCTCATAATTTTTGGAGTTAGGGAAGTATCATGAATCTTGCATTCTTTACAGACTATATTGTTTAGGCAGATTGCTGTTATGTTTGCATTGTTTGCATATGTTTGCTTACTTAATGATTCTATTTGAGGATAGGAGTATTAAATATGCAGATGAATTTAGTATGCAATGTTTAATAATAATGTTAGTAATTTTTTACAGTAGAAAATGATAAGGTTTTTACATTGTTTTATACTAACTTATCTCACGAGTTCTTATTGAGTTTTGTGTGGATGAAGTTTTTGAGATTTAGGAAACTGAGATATAAAAGGAATTAAGGAGACACAAAAGCTCAAGCTTGGGGATGCCCAAGGCACCCCAAGATAATATTCTAAGAATTCTCAAGCATCTAAGCTTGGGGATGCCCCGGTAGGCATCCCACCTTTCTTCTTGAACAATTATCGGTTAGTATCGGTTGAACCTAAGTTTTTGCTTCTTCACATGATGTGTGCTATCCTTGAAATGTCATTTTATTTTGTTTTGGTTGTTGTTTGAATAAAATACCAAGATCTGAAATTCTTAAATGAGAGAGAGTCTTCACATAGCTACATAATTATTTTAACTACTCATTAATCTTCACTTACATCTTTTTGGAGTAGTTTGTCATTTACTCGTGTGCTTCACTTATATCTTATGAGTAAATGGTTGAATGAATTGAATATCATAAATCTGAAATTATATATGTTTCATATGCTTATCCCATGGGGAGTAATGACTTCACATATAAGAAGTAGAGGTTGTAAATTTATTGAAGGTTAGCAAACATTGTATTGGTCACTTGAACAATTCATGAAAGAATATTGAAGGAAGAGAGATTTCACATATAAATATACTATCTTGGACATCTTTTGTAATTGTGAGCACTCATTAAAATAAGACATGCTAAAAGGTTTATGTTGGAAAAGGAAGACAACGTAATGGGTTATGTTTTCCTATATCTGAAAAGTTATATTGTCTTGGATCATCCAACATGCTGAGCTTGCATTTCTCCCTCATGCTAGCCAAATTCTTTGCACTAGGTAGAGTTACTACTTGTGCTTTCGAATATCCCTTAAACTAGTTTTGCCATGAGAGTCCACCATACCTACCTATGGATTGAGTAAGATCCTTCAAGTAAGTTGTCATGTTGCATGCAATAAAAATTGCTCTCTAAATATGTATGACTTATTACTATGAAGAAAATAAGCTTTATACGATCTTGTTATGGAAGCAATAAAAGCGACAGACTGCATAATAAAGGTCCATATCACAAGTGGCAATATAAAGTGACGTTCTATTGCATTAAAATTTTATGCATCCAACCATCAAAGCATATGACAACCTCTGCTTCCCTCTGCAAGGGGCCTATCTTTTACTGTTATCTTCTACCCTTGTACAAGAGTCATGGTGATCATCACCTTTCCTTTTTACACTTTTTTCCTTTGGCAAGCACTTTGTGTTGGGGTGATCCAGATATATATATATCCACTTGGATGTAGGAGTTCATAAATTATTATTGTTGACATTACCCTTGAGGTAAAAGGTTGGGAGGCGAAACTATAAGCCCCTATCTTTCTCTATGTTTGATTAAAACTTTGGACCCATAAATATCACGTGAGTGTTAGCAATTGTGAAAGACTAAATGATAGTTGAGTATGTGGAGTTTCCTAAATCAAAGCTCTGACATAGACCCTTCCTGAAAATAAGATGAATTGCAATTGTTTGATGACTGAGAATGTGGTTTGGTAGTTTTCAAGAAAGTTTATGGTCTATGCTTTAACATATGAATAGCTTGTTACTTGATCATGAAATTTTTTATGAGATGAACTACTGTTACGATATATAATGATGCTAGAAAAGGTGACTGAAATTATGATTGATCAAACTTATGCACCTGCTAGCATTCACACTTCATAAATTCTTTATTTTATCATTTACCTACTCGAGGACAAGTAGGAAAGCCTGGGGTGCTGATACGTCTCCAACGTATCTATAATTTATGAAGCATTCATGCTATTATATTATCTGTTTTGGATGTTTAATGGGCTTTATTATTCACTTTTTTTGTTACTAACCTATTTACCAGAGGCCCAGCCCATATTGCTGTTTTTGGCTATTTCAGTGCTTCGAAGAAAAGGAATATCAAACGGAGTCCAAACGGAATGAAACCTTCGGGAGAGTTATTTTTGGAACGGAAGCAATCCAGGAGACTTGGAGTAGACGTCAGGGAAGCTTTAAGGAAGCCATGAGGCAGGGAGGCGTGCCCCCACCCTCGTGGACCCGTCGTGGCTCGCCTGACCGACTTCTTTCGCCTATATATGTCCATATACCCTAAAAACACCGAGGAGCACAATAGATCGGGAGTTCCGACGCCGCAAGCCTCTGTATCCACCAAAACCAATCGGGACCCTGTTTCGGCACCCTGCCAGAGGGGGGATCCCTCACAGGTAGCCATCTTCATCATCCCGGCGCTCTCCATGACGTGGAGGGAGTAGTTCACCCTCGGGGCTGAGGGTATGTACCAGTAGCTATGTGTTTGATCTCTCTCCCTCTCTCTCGTGTTTTTGAGGTGATACGATCTTGATGTATCGCGAGCTTTGCTATTACAGTTGGATCTTATGATGTTTCTCCCCCTCTACTCTCTTGTAATGGATTGACTTTTCCCTTTGAAGTTATCTTATCGGATTGAGTCTTTAAGGATTTGAGAACACTTGATGTATGTCTTGCCGTGCTTATCTGTGGTGCCAATGGGATATTCACGTGATCTACTTGATGTATGTTTTGGTGATCAACTTCCAGGTTCCATGAACTTATGCATAGGGGTTGGCACACGTTTTTATCTTGACTCTCCGGCAGGAACTATGAGGCACTCTTTGAAGTACTTTGTGTTGGTTGAATAGATGAATCTGAGATTGTGTGATGCATATCGTATAATCATACCCACAGATACTTGAGGTGACATTAGGGTTTTGGTTGATTTGTGTCTTAAGGTATTATTCTAGTACGAACTCTATGATAGATCAAACGGAAAGAATAGCTTCATGTTATTTTACTACGGACTCTTGAATAGATAGATCAGAAAGGATAACTTTGAGGTGGTTTCGTACCCTACCATAATCTCTTCATTTGTTCTACGCTATTAGTGACTTTGGAATGACTCTTTGTTGCATGTTGAGGGATAGTTATATGATCCAGTTATGTTATTATTGTTGAGAGAACTTGCACTAGTGAAAGTATGAACCTTAGGCCTTGTTTCCTACCATTGCAAAACCATTTACGCTCACTTTTATCGCTTGCTACGTTGCTGTTTTTATAATTTCAGATTACAAAACCTTTATCTACCATCCATATTGCACTTGTATCACGATATCTTCGCCGAACTAGTGCACCTATAAAATTTGCCATTGTATTGGGTGTGTTGGGGACACAAGAGACTCTTTGTTATTTGGTTGTAGGGTTGTTTGAGAGAGACCATCTTCATCCTATGCCTCCCACGGATTGATAAACCTTAGGTCATCCACTTGAGGGAAATTTGCTACAGTCCTACAAACCTCTGCACTTGGAGGCCCAACAACGTCTACAAGAAGAAGGTTGTGTAGTAGACATCACTTGACACCTTGATCTCCATTGTAGCATCGTTGTCGTCTCACCAACTATTGCTTCTACGACTATCGCTACCGCTTAGTGATAAAGTAAAGCAATCACATGGCGATTGCATTTCATACAATAAAGCGACAACCATATGGCTCCTGCCAGTTGCCGATAACTCTGTTACAAAACATGATCATCTCATACCACAATTTATATCACATCATGTCTTGACCATATCACATCACACCAATCCCTGCAAAAACAAGTTAGACATCCTCTACTTGGTTGTTGCAAGTTTTATGTGGCTGCTACGGGCTTCAAGCAAGAATAGTTCTTACCTATGCATCAAAACCACAACAATATTTCGTCAAGTGTGATGTTTTAACCTTCAACAAGGACCGGTCGTAGTCAAACTCGATTCAACTAAAGTTGGAGAAACAGACACCCACTACCACATGTGTGCAAAGCACGTCGGTAGAACCAGTCTCATGAATACGGCCATGTAATGTCGGTCTGGGCCGCTTCATCCAACAATACTGCCGAATCATAGTAAGATGTTGGTGGTAAGCAGTATGAATATTATCGCCCACAACTCTTTGTGTTCTACTCGTGCATATCATCTACACATAAACCTGGCTCTAATACCAGTGTTGGGGAACGTAGCATGCAATTTCAAAAAAAATTCTACGATCATGCAAGATCTATCTAGGAGATGCATAGCAATGAGAGGGGGTGGGGGGAGTGTGTCCATGTACCCTCTTAGACCGAAAGCGGAAGCATTAGTTAACGCGGTTGATTTAGTCGAACGTCTTCACGATCCAACCGATCCAAGTACCGAACGTACGACACCTCTGTGTTCAGCACACGTTCAGCTCGATGACGTCCCTCGAACTCTTGATCCAGTAGAGGCTCGAGGGAGAGTTCCGTCAGCACGATGGTGTGGTGATGGTGTTGATGATCTGATCCGCGTAGGGCTTCGCCTAGGCACTACGACGCTATGACCGGAGGAGTAAACTATGGAGGGGGACACCGCACACGGCAAACAGAACAATCGAGGTGTCTTTGGAGTGCACCTGCCCACGTATATAAAGGAGGGGGGGGGAGTGGCCGGCGGCCAGGAGGGGCGCGCCATGGGGGGAGTACTACTTGGACTCGTAGTCCAAGTAGGATTCGCCCCCTTTACTTTTTTTCCACTGGAGGGAATAGGAAGGAGAGGGAGAGGGAAAGGGAAGGGGGGCGCCGCCCCCTCCTCCTTATCCTACTCGGACTCCCTAGGAGGGGGCGCACGGACACCCCCCCGCGGGCTTTCCTATCTCTCCCTTTGGCCCATGTTGGCCCAACACTTCCCTGGGGGGTTTCGGTAACCCCTCGGTACTCCGAAAAATATCCGAACCTCTCTGAAACTTTTCTGGTGTCCGAAGATATCCACCCAATATATCAATATTTACATATCGACCATTTAGAGACTCCTCGTAATGTCCATGGTCTCATCCGGGACTCCGAACAAACTTCGGTCATCAAATACACATAACTCATAATACAAATCGTCATCGAACGTTAAGCGTGCGGACCCTATGGGTTCGAGAACTATGTAGACATGATCGAGACACATCTCCGATCAATAACCAATAGCAGAACCTGGATGCTCATATTGGCTCCTACATATTCTACGAAGATCTTTATCGGTCAAACCGCACAACATATGTTGTTCCCTTTGTCATCGGTATGTTACTTGCCCGAGATTCGATCGTCGGTATCTTCATACCTAGTTCAATCTCGTTACTGGCAAGTCTCTTTACTCATTCCGTAATGCTTCATCCCGCAACTAACTCATTAGTCACATTGCTTGCAAGGCTTATAGTGATGAGTGAGGGAGTCCCAGATTAAGGGGCCTCAGACAGCCGGACTATATACATGTGCCGGACTGTTGGGCTATGAAGATACAAGATAGACGACTTCGTCCTGTGTCCGGGTGGGACTCTCCTTTGCGTGGAAGGCAAGCTTGGCGATTCGGATATGTAGATTCCCTTCTCTGTAACCGACTCTGTGTAACCCTAGCCCCCTCCGATGTCTATATAAACCGAAGGGTTTAGTCTGTAGGACAAGAACAATCATAATCATAGGCTAGCTTCTAGGGTTAGCCTCTATGATCTCATGGTAGATCAACTCTTCTAATACTCGTATCATCAAGATCAATCAAGCAGGAAGTAGGGTATTACCTCCATAGAGAGGGCCTGAACCTAGTTAAACACCGTGTCCCCCGCCTCTTGTTACCATTAGCCTTAGACACACAGTTCGGGACCCCCTACCCGAGATCCTTCGGTTTTGACACCGACATTGGTGCTTTCATTGAGAGTTCCACTGTGTCGTCATCATAAGGTTTGATGGCTCCTTCGATCATGAACAACTCAATCCAGGGCGAGACCTTTCTCCCTGGACAGATCTTCGTACTCGGCGGCTTCACATTGCGGGCCAACTTGCTTGGCCACCTGGAGCAGATCGACAACTATGCTCCTGGCCATCAGGTCAGGTTTGGAAGCTTGAACTTCACCGTCGAGATCCGCGGAGACTTGATCTTCAACGGACTTGAGCCCATGACAGCCGCACCCTGCAGCCACGATGAACATGACTTAAATCCGTCACCGGACTATGCTCGGGAGACAACACCTATAATTGTCCTGGCCCTAGATCTAGAACAGATTGCGCCGTCTGTGGATGAGGGGCTGGACCCCGCCACGGAAGCCGCATACTCTACGACGCTTGAGCCGAACACAGATCTAACCTCTAACAAGGTCTGTGCCATCGGACCCTCGGACTCATCTCCGGATACAGGTTCCGAACCATGTGTCTCTAGGCCCGTCGAATCTAATTGGGCGCCAACCTTGGAGTTTACCTCCGTGGACATCTTCCGACACTCGCTCTTGGGTGATGTGTTGAACTCTCTGAAATCTCTCTCCTTGACAGGAGATTCTTGGCCGAACTACGTTTGGCTTGAGTGGGAAGCGGACGACGAAGAACTTTGTTACCCACCCAATCCACTTGATAGCCACTATCGACGACTTGACCGACATGCTTTACTTCGACTCTGAAGATATCGACGGTATGGACGACAATGCAGGAAAAGAACAGGAACCACCGCCCACAGGGCGCTGGACAGCCACCTCGTCATATGACATTTATATGGTGTATACCCCCAAAAAAGACAATGCCAAGGATAAAAAAGATACAGGCGAGGATAAACCTCCTGAGAAGCAGCCGAAGTGCCGACGTCAGCGGTGCCGCTCTAAACCACGCCATGGTAAACATAGCGATACCGACACAAGAGACAATAGCACTCCGGATGATGCCGAAGACGAAGATGATCCCGCCCAACCAAGCTTTGAACAGGCCGGACGGGAGGACGGGTGAGCCAGCCCTGACGAACAGGCCATGGACGAAGACTCGGAAGACAACAATTACATGAGCCTCAGCGATGAAGAATTTACCATGCCCGAGGATCCAGTCGAGCAGGACCGCTTCAAGCGCTGGCTTATAGACACTGCAAAGAGCCTGAAGAAAAAACAACAGCAGCTTCAAGCTGATCAAGATCTGCTCACTGATAGATGGACTGAGGTCCTGGCAGCCGAGGAATACAAACTTGAACGCCCAAACAAAAGTTACCTAAAGCGCAAGTTGTTACCTCAATTCGAGGACGAGGCACTAGAGCCCACACTACCAGCGCACAATGCGGCTGACCGACCACCGCGTGGTCGAGATAAAGCGGCATACCAGTCCGAACACCAGCTCGCACCCCGTCGCCGAACAAATAGAAACACAAAAGCTCGGGGATATACACATGACCTGCGGTACGACCTGGAAAAGAGAGCAGGTCAGCCCAGATCGATCTACGGATCGCAGGGGCGCGCTCCAGCGTGCGACAATGGCCGCCACACCGGATACAATAAATACCAACCTGTCCGGGCTGAATACCACAGACTAGCTCCATCTGAACTGTGTCGCGACATAGCCCGACATAGAGGCGCCGCACACCCCCTATGCTTCACTGATGAAGTAATGGAACATGAGTTCCCAGAGGGGTTTAAACCCGTAAACATCGAATCATATGATGGGACAACAGATCCTGCGCTATGGATCGAAGACTTCCTTCTCCACATTCATATGGCCTACGGTGATGATCTCCATGCCATCAAGTACCTCCAGCTTAAACTCAAGGGACCAGCTCGGCACTGGTTGAATAGTCTGCCCGAAAACTCCATTGGCAGTTGGGAGAACCTGGAAGATGCATTCCTTGACAACTTTCAGGGTACTTATGTACGACCTCCGGATGCTGATGACTTAAGTCATATAACACAACAGCCCGAGAGTCGGCCAGGAAATTCTGGACTTGGTTCTTAACTAAAAAGAGCCAAATCGTCGACTGTCCAGATGCCGAAGCCCTAGCGGCCTTTAAGCATAATATCCGGGACGAATGGCTCGCCCGACACCTCGGAAAAGAGAAGCCGAGATCCATGGAAACCCTTATGATGCTTATGACCTGCTTCTGTGCGGGGGAGGACAACTGGCTAGCTCGTAGCAACGGCACCTCAAGTAAACCTGGAACTTCTAAATCCAGAGATGACAACAGAAAGCCCCGACGCAGCAAACACAAATGGCAAAACAATGGCGATAGCACCGAAGACACAACTATCAACGCCGGATTCAGCGGTTCTAAGACCGGTCAAAGGAAGAAACCATTCAAAAGAAACACGCCAAACACGTCCAGTCTGGACCGCATACTCGATCGTCCATGTCAAATTCATGACACCCCAGGTACACCAGCTAATCATACTAACAGAGAATGCTGGGTCTTCAAATAGTCCAGCAAGTCAAATGCCGAAAGCAAGGACAAAGGGTTGCAAAGCGATGACGATGACGAGGAGCCCCGGCCACCGAAGATAGGAGGGCAAAAGAAGTTCCCTCCACAAATTAAAACAGTGAATATGATATACGCCACCCACGTTCCCAAGCGGGAGCGGAGGCGCGCGCTTAGGGACGTCTACATGATGAAGCCGGTCGCCCCAAAGTACAACGCATGGTCGTCGGGCTCAATCACCTTTGATCGCAAGGATTATCCGACCAGTATCTGTTATGGCAGCTCAGCCGCACTGGTCCTTGACCCAATAATCGACGGATTCCACCTCACGCCAGTCCTTATGGACGGAGGCAGCTGAGGGAGTCCTGGACTAAGGGGTCCTCGGACAGCCGGACTATATACTTTAGCCGGACTGTTGGACTATGAAGATACAAGATAGAAGACTTCGTCCCGTGTCCGGGTGGGACTCTCCTTTGCATGGAAGCCAAGCTTGGCAATTCGGATATGTAGATTCCATTCTCTATAACCGACCTGATGTAACCCTAGCCCCCTCCGGTGTCTATATAATCTGGAGGGTTTAGTCCGTAGGACAAGAAGAACAACAATCATAATCATAGGCTACCTTCTAGGGTTAGCCTCTACGATCTCGTGGTAGATCAACTCTTGTAATACTCATATCATCAAGGTCAATCAAGTAGGAAGTAGGCTATTACCTCCATAGAGAGGGCCCGAACCTGGGTAAACATCATGTCCCCCACCTCCTGTTACCATTAGCCTTAGACGCACAGTTCGGGACCCCCTACCCGAGATCTACCGGTTTTGAGACCGACATTGGTGCTTTCATTGAGAGTTCCACTCTGTCATCATCATAAGGCTTGATGGCTCCTTCAATCATCTACAACAACTTGATCCACGGCGAGATCTTTCTCCCCAGACAGATCTTCATATTCGGCGGGTTCGCACTGCGGGCCAACTCGCTTGGCCATCTGGAGCAGATCGACAGCTATGCCCCTGGCCGTCAGGTCAGGTTTGGAAGCTTGAACTACACCGCCGACATCCGCGGAGACTTGATCTTTGACAGATTCGAGCCCATGACAACCGCACCCTGCAGACGCGATGAACATGACTTAAATCTGTCATCGGACTATGCTCAGGAGACAGCGCATGTAACTATCCTAGCCCTAGACCCAGAACAGATCACGCCGTCCGAGGATGGGGGGTTGGACCCCGCCACGGAAGCAGCATACTCAACGGCGCTTGAGCCGGACACAGATCTAAGCTCTGACGAGGCCTGTGTCATCGGACCCTCGGAATCATCTCCGGATATAGGTTCCGAACCGCGTGTATCCGCGCCCGTCGAATCTGATTGGGCGCCGATCTTGGAGTTTACCTCCGCGGATATCTTCCAACACTCACCCCTAGGCGACGTGTTAAACTCGTTCAAATCTCTCACCTTGCTAGGAGATTCTTGGCCGAACTATGTCTGGCTTGAGGGGGAAGCGGACGAAGAAGAACCTCGTTACCCACCCACCACCCACTTGATAACCACTATTGACGACTTGACCGACATGCTTGATTTTGACTCTGAAGGCATCAATGGTATGGATGACGATGACGGAGAAGAACAGGAACCACCGCCCACAGGGTGCTGGACAGCCACCTTGCCATATGACATTTACATGGTGGACACACCCAAAAAAGACAATGGCGATGACAAAAAGAATCCAGTTGAGGATAAGCCTGCTTTGAAGCAGACAAAGCGCCGACATCAGCGGCGCCGCTCTAAACCACGCCATGGTAAAAACAGCAATACCGGCACTGGAGACAATGGCACTTCGGACGATGCCAAAGACGAAGACGACCCCGCCCAGCCAAGTTTCGAACAGGCCGGACGGGAGGACGGGTGAGCTAGCCCTGATGAACAGGCCATAGATGAAGACTCGGAAAATGATAATTACATGCCCCTCTCCGAGGATGAGGTGAGCCTCGGCTACAACGAATTTACCGTGCCTGAGGATCCCACCGACCAGGAGCGTTTCAAATGCCGGCTTATAGCCACTGCAAAGAGCCTGAAGAAAAAACAGCAGCAGCTTCAAGCTGAACAAGATCTGCTCACTAATAGATGGACTAAGGTCCTGGCAGCCGAGGAATACAGACTCGAATGCCCAAACAAAAGTTACCCGAAGCGCAAGTTGTTACCTCAATTCGAGGACGAGGCACTAGAGCCCACACTACCAGCGCACGATGCGTTTGACCGACCACCGCGTGGCCGACATAAAGCGGCGTATCAGTTTGAACACCAGCCCGCACCCCGTTGCCGAACAAATAGAAATACAAAGGATCGGGGATACACACATGACCTGCGATACGAATTGGAAAACAAAGCAGGATAGCCCAGATCGATCTACGGATCATGGGGGCGCGCCCCAACGCGCGACGATGACCGTCACACCAGATATGCTACATGCAAATACGCCCGGGCTGAATACAGCAGACCAGCTCCCTCCGAAATGTGTCGCGAGGTAGCCCGGCATAGGGTCACCGCACACCCCCTATGCTTCATTGACGAAGTAATGGAACATGAATTCCCAGAAGGGTTTAAACCCATAAACATCGAACCATATGATGGGACAACAGATCCCACGGTTTGGATTGAAGACTTCCTTCTCCACATTCACATGGTCTGCAGCGATGATCTCCATGCCATCAAGTATCTCCTGCTAAAATTCAAGGGACCAGCTCGGCACTGGTTGAATAGTCTGCCTGAAAACTCCATTGGCAGTTGGGAGAACCTGGAAGATGCATTCCTTGCCAACTTTCAGGGCACTTATGTACGACCACCGGACGTTGATGACTTAAGTCATATAACCCAACAGCCCGGAGAGTCAGCCAGGAAATTCTGGACTCGGTTCTTAACTAAAAAGAACCAAATCGTAGATTGTCCGGATGCCGAAGCCCTAGCGGCCTTTAAGCATAACATCCGTGACGAGTGGCTAGCCCGACACCTCGGCCAAGAGAAACCGAAGTCCATGGCAGCCCTTACGACACTCATGACCCACTTTTGTGCGGGTGAGGATAGCTGGTTAGGTCGTAGCAATAGCATATCAAGAAATCCTGGCACTTCAGATGCCAGAGATAGCAACGGCAAGCCCCGACACAACAGACACAAGCGTTGAAATAATGGCGATAACGCCGAAGACACGGCCGTCAATGCCGGATTGAATGGCTCGAAGTCCGGTCAGCGGACAAAGCCATTTAAAAGAAACAACCTGGGTCCTTCCAGTCTGGACCGCATACTCGATCGTCCATGTCAAATCCATGGTACCCCCGATAAACCAACCAACCATACCAATAGAGAGTGTTGGGTATTTAAACAAGCCAACAAGTTAAATGCCGAAAACAAGGAAAAGGGGTCGCACAGTGATGATGATGAGGAGCCCCGGCCACCGAACACAGGTGGACAGAAGAAATTTCCTTCCTTAAGTTAAAACGGTGAATATGATATATGCAACCCATATCCCCAAGCGGGAGCGGAAGCGCGCACTAAGGGACGTCTATGCGATGGAGCCAGTCGCCCCAAAGTTCAACCCATGGTCCTCCTGTCTGATCACCTTCGACCGCAGGGACCATCTGACCAGTATTCGTCATGGCGGTTTAGCCGCACTAGTCCTTGACCCCATTATCGACGGATTCCACCTCACACGAGTCCTCATGGATGGTGGTAGCAGCCTGAACATGCTTTATCAAGATAAAGTGCAAAAATGGGTATTGATCCCTCAATGATCAAGCCCACTAAAACCACCTTTAAAGGTGTCATACCAGGTGTGGAGGCCTGTTGTACAGGCTCAATCACACTAGAAGTGGTCTTCGGATCCCCGGATAATTTCCAAAGCGAAGAGTTAATCTTCGACATCGTCCCCTTCCGCAGTGGTTATCATGCACAATTTGGACGAACCGCATTCGCTCGATTCAATGCGGTGCCACACTATGCCTACCTCAAGCTCAAGATGCCCGGACCTCGCGGTGTTATAACAGCCAATGGGAATACGGAGCGCTCCCTCCGTACTAAGGAGCACAACGCGGCCCTTGCAGCAGAAGTACAGAACAGCCTTCTTAGATAGACCCTCAATTCGGCAATAAAGCCCCCGGACACCGTCAAGCGAGTCCGAACTACCCTGCAACAGGACCGTCCGGCTCGTCTAGAGCTCACCTAGCAATTTGGCCTGCGTCCTAGTCCCAATCAGGCAGTGCAATTCGTGCCACGCGTACATAATTACGCACTTAAAATACCATGGGCATGAACGGAGGCACAACTAGACTGCAGTCCACAATGCGACTAAACCGCCCTGGATCCACACACTTTCACTCTTTCTCCTCCTTTCAGGTTTTCTCTTCTTGAGGCTTTTCTGATAACCTGATCATCGGACCCATAGCGGGACGGATACACCAAGAAGGCAAGGGGCTTCGACGTAAAAGGGAATCCCCAGGTGGTCTCTACTAACGATCGCTATACCTGTTTTACATACCCGCACGCAGCCCGCTCTTGGTAATGGCATGTCAAATAGCCTTATTTGCTTATCGCACTACTTGTACACATACTCTTTGACGTATTAATCAAATCACAATGGAAAATAATTTGCACCGTTTGCTCTTTACTTAAACTTTTTCCTCGTCTTTTTATCTTACTGCACACGTACAATCTGGTAAGCTTTAATTCACCAAGGGCTTCAGTATACCCCATAACACGGCAAGAAAGTCCGAACACTTTTATAGTACAGTTCAACACCCCGAACTTATAGCATTATAAGCATCGGCTCCGAATCATGTCTTTGGTCAAATGTTGGGTTTGCCTGGCTCCCATGTTTTGCTACCTTACGTTCTGCTATATCGGCTAAGGTGTCACAGGGAGAACTACTGCGATTGTGTCCCGGTTCTCCCGGACGAGCACCTCAGTAGAGAAAGCCGAAAAATGACTGTCATGATGCGGCGAGAGCTAGTCCCTGTTCGAGAGGTTGAAAATCCTTAAAGATTTTTCCCGCTTTATGCAAGGAATCGGTTCTTGTCCGATTTAGGCGTGTATAGCGCCCCAAGTTCGGCCTTCCGAATACCAGGGGCTTCGCCAAAATTTAGAATTATAGAACTCCTATGGCTAAGTGAGAGTGATAAAGTCATATAGTCAGATTGCCTTGTTCGTTGCACTAAACACCTCCTTAAAGGACCAAAACTTGGATAAAGAGTGCTTAGATTTACCTCAAACACCCCTGTACTAGCTACATGGGGGCAAAATCCGACGACTGGCCAACTCTCAGATTTTATAAACGGCTGCACAGGAGGTAAAATTTTAAATCAACGAGCATTATATTGCACAACGAACTTGTTTCATATTACAGGATAAAATGAATGCATTCATTCAAAGATTACATCCTTTGTACATTGCTCCGCCACAAGGCGGGTTCCCTCCAGAACACTATCATAGTACAGTTCGGGTTGGCGGTGCTCCTTGCCCTTCGGCGGCCCCTCGGTCATCAGCGCCGTGGCGTCCATCTTTGCCCAATGCATCTTTGAACGGGCAAAGGCCATCCGCGCACCTTCAATGCAAACCGACCGCTTTATGACTTCAAGTCGTGGGCAGGCACTCACGAGCCGCTTCACGAGTCCGAAGTAGCTACTAGAGATGGGCTCGGAAGGCCAAAACCGGACTATTAGTTCCTTCATGGCCAGTTCGGCCGCCTTGTGCAGCTTGACCAGCTGCTTCAGCTAGTCGCTCAAGGGCGTCGGATGTTCTAGTCCAAGGTATTGAGACCAGAACAGTTTCTCCGTCGAGCTCCCTTTTTCGGCTCGCTAGAACTCTGCAGCATTTGATATGTTGCACGGCAGATCCGCAAATGCTCCCGGAGAACTCCGAATTCGGGTAAGTAAAAATAATGTCTCCTTCACATGCTTGCTTTGCATAACAAAAGCCTTACCCGCCGCAATTTTCTTGGCCTCCTGGACCTCCTGGAGGGCCCTCTAGGCTTCGGTTCTGGCGTCTTGCACGCTCTGGAGGGCCTTGGCAAGCTCGGACTCTTGAGTCTTAGAGTCACGCTCCAAGGATTCATACTTCTTGACGGCATCTTGGACCTCTTGCTCGACCTCGCTGACCCGGGCCTCCTGCTTCTCACACGCGACATGTTCCTTGGCCGCTCTGTCTTCAGCCTTGGCTAACGCCTTCTTAAGGGCCGCCACCTCAGTTGTGGCACCTAATACAGTTCATAATGCTTTAACCAACATGAACCATTTACCCTTCATAAAGTATACATGCATGGTATTACATACCTTGTCTTTCCTCTAGCTTCCTCTTCACGAGGCCGAGCTCTCGCTCGGTCCGCTCCAGGCTCTACTTTAGTCCAGAGACCTCCGCAGTACGAGCAGCAGCGGCCAGGAGCGACGCCTGCTTATTCACATAGACATCTTTTGTTATACTCCTGCGAATATTATTTGATCCTCTGTTCGGCTTTTTCTTTCCGAACACCGAACATAGCATTAGGGGCTACTATCTACATGGTGATATTTTCTCACAATTTTGTTACTTACCTCAAACCCTATTAGAAGGCCAGCGCAGGCTTCGGTCAGTCCGCTCTTGGCGGACTGGATCTTCTTAATCACCATACTCATAAGAGTACGGTGTTCTTCATCAATGGAAGCGCCACGAAGCGCTTCCAGCAAGCTGTCCGGTGCCTCTGGATGGACAGAGGTCATAGGTATAGACGGCTTGCCCCCCTTGTTAGGGAGAGGCCACTTTCCTGAATCCGGAACCACTTGGGTTTCCGGAGCCGTATTCGACTAGGGGCCGAACTGGCTACGGCACCCATTATCAGTGTCCATGGGGGCCTTTCCCCCCATGTGTTCGGCAACCGGGGTTTCGCCCTCCGGCGTCTCCGAAATGGTCTCCCCTTGGCCCGGTATCCTTCGAGACAACACTTCGGTGTTGTCCGCGGCCTTAGGGGAGGAGGCCGTCGGAAGAGACTCGTTGTTCATCGCTGACGGGTCCAGCGATCCCTCTGAAGATGAGGATATCTCGATGTTGGATTTGGCCGGACTGCAAGTGCATGTGTGGCACAATAAGAAGCGATAAAGCAAATAGACCGGAAATACTATTGTGTCTGGATACTTACGATTTGGCCAGGGGCTTGACCCGGGGCTCCCACTCCTCGCCGCTATTGGTGGCTGCGACAGAGTAGTACGGAAGGAAGGTTTTTCCCTTCTTGGATGCCTCGGCCTCCCCATATGTGGAGGCCTTCCTCTTCTTTCTCCCCCAGTAGGGGGGGGGGAATGGATTTCCTCCTCCTCCTCCTCCTCTTCGTCTTCGGTGGAGGAGTGTGTTTTGCTGTCTTTGGACGTCATGTCTGAAGCACCCTTGCATCGGAGACCATCTCTGGTCCCCATGGCCATCTTCTTTGCCTTCTTCTCCGGCACCTCATAGGGCGCCTGAAATAGCATCCTCGTCAGGAGAGGTGATTCTGGATCTTCAGGTAGCAGATCCGGATAGTTGATCTGCTTCGCTATTGTAACCCAGGCCTGAAAGATTGGCATGGAGGCTTAGGTTCGTCCTGCGGATATGTTAGTAAAAGGCATATCTTGCAAATATGAAAACTTACTGAATTAGCTCGGTGTTTTGCGCTGAGCCCACGATCTTCGGTCATGGGCGGTGGTACCTCGCTGGCCCTGAAGAGCACCTTCTAGACGTCTTCGTGCATCATGCCGAAGAGCTCTAGCGGCATCTGGTGTTCGGCCAGATCGAACTCCCACAAATTACAAGTCCGTCTCTGGCACGGAAGAATCCGGCGGAAGAGCATGACTTGGATCACGTTGACGAGCTTGATTTTCTTGCTTACCATGTTTTGGACACATGTATGGAGTCCAGTCAGTTCTTCCGCTGAGCCCCAGGCTAGGCCCTTCTCTTGCGAGGAGGTGAGCCGCATGGAGACGCCGAATCGGAATTTGGGGGTCGCCGCCCAGTTGGTGTCACGCGGCTCAGTGATGTAAAACCACCGCGATTGCCACCCCTTCACGGTCTCCACAAAGGAGCCTTTGGGCTAGGTGACATTGGGCATCTTGCCCACCATGGCACCTCCGCACTCCGCTTGTTGGCCGCTCACTACCTTTGGCTTCACGTTAAAGGTCTTCAGCCATAGACCGAAGTGAGGTGGGATATGGAGAAAAGCCTCGCACACGACAATGAATGTCGAGATGTTGAGGATGGAGTTGGGGGCTAAATCATGGAAGTCTAGCCCATAGTAGAACATTAATCCGTGGACGAACGGGTGAAGGGGGAATCCCAGCCCGCAGACAAAGTGGGAGAGGAACACTACCCTTTCCTGGGGCTCCGGGGTAGGGATGATATGCCCCTTGGCCGGAAGCCGATGCGTGATGTACTTGGGCAAGTATCCGGCCGCCCAGAGCTTCTCGCTGTCCTCCTTCTTAACTGAGGAGGCCATCCACTTGCCTCCCACACCAGACATGTTCGGAATGTTTTTGCGGAGAAGGCGAAAGCTTAGGTGTTGGAGGTCGAGAATGGATGAGCAGAGGAAGGAGAAGGCGTGGGTGAAAGAGGGAAATCCTTATCCCTTTATAAAGGCAGTAAGCATGCGCCTCCCCACATGCCCTAAAACTCGCTTATTTCCCAAGTGCCGTGATGATGGCATGGTTGGGTTATCCACGCCCATATTGATGAGAATCCCGTGATAAGGGGACACGATCTGTGCTTCAACAAGACGTGCCAATAAAACCGCCTCGCGAAACGTGTAGTAGCAGGTTGGGAAAACGGTTCGAATTATGACCGGGCCGCGTCGTGAGGTCATGCTATGAAGTTGTCAGCAGATTAGACTTGTGGACTATTGTTCTCCCTGCGGTGGTATGTGGAATTTGTTTTGCAGAGCTGGACACGATTCTCATGTTCAAGATCTACTTTGGAGTATTCGGAGAAGGAACCCGCCTTGCAATGCCGAAGACAAACTGCGTGCCGGACTCATCGTCATTGAAGCCTGGTTCAGGGGATACTGAGGGAGTTCTGGACTAAGGGGTCCTCAGATAGCCGTACTATATACTTTAGCCGGACTATTGGACTATGAAGATACAAGATAGAAGACTTTGTCCCTTGTCCGGGTGGGACTCTCCTTTGCATGGAAGGCAAGCTTGGCGATTCGGATATGTAGATTCCCTTCTCTGTAACCGACCTGATGTAACCCTAGCCCCCTCCAGTGTCTATATAAACCGGAGGGTGTAGTCCGTAGGACAAGAAGAACAAAAATCATAATCATAGGCTAGCTTCTAGGGTTGGCCTCTACGATCTCGTGGTAGATCAACTCTTGTAATACTCATATCATCAAGATTAATCAAGCAGGAAGTAGGGTATTACCTCCATAGAGAGGGCCCGAACCTGGGTAAACATCGTGTCCCCCGTCTCCTATTACCATTAGCCTTAGATGCACAGTTCAGGACCCCCTACCCGAGGTCCGCCGGTTTTGACACCGACAGCAGTAGCCTGAACCTGCTTTATCAGGATACAATGTGCAAGATGGGTATGGATCCTTCAAGGATCAAACCCACTAAAACGACCTTTAAAGGTGTCATACCAGGTGTTGAGGCCTGCTGTACAAGCTCAATCACTCTGGAAGTGGTCTTCGGATCCCCGGATAATTTCCGTAACGAAGAGTTAATCTTTTATATCGTCCCTTTTGGTAGAGGCTATCACGCACTGCTCGGACGAACCGCATTTGCTCGATTCAATGCAGTGCCACACTACACTTATCTTAAGATTAAGATGCCCGGTCCAGATGGCGTCATAACAGTCAATGGAAACACTGAACGCTCCCTCCGTACCGAAGAGCACACCGCCACCCTAGCAGCAGAAGCACAGAGCGACCTCTTTCAATTGAACATTCATTTGACGGCCAAGCTCCCCGACACTGTCAAAAGAGACCGAACTACCTCGTGGCAGGATAGCCCAGCTCTTCAAGAGCTCAAGTAACCACTTCGGCGATAGACGGAGGCACAACTAGGTTATGTCCCACAATACTGCTCAACCGCTCGGGGACACACAAATATTTTTTGCATTTTGTTTCAGGTTCACTTTTGTCTAGGCCATCACTGGCGACCTGGCGACCGGACCTATGAAGGGACGGACATACCACGGAAGGAAACAGCTCAAACGCGCGGGGAATCCCTAGATATTCCCCTTGATGATCATCCTACTATTCTTCGGATCCGCTTGTACTCATACGCTTTGATGTATTATTAAATTACATTTTGCGGCTTTATATGACGTTCACTTGCTGTTCTTCCTTATTTATATTCTTTTCAAATAGCAGCCATACACTCTACTACGCCTTAGTATGCCAGGGGCTTCGTTGTACCCATAATACAGCAAGAAAGTCCGAACACCTTCACGGTCGTTCGGCACCCCGAACTTATAGCATTATATGCATCAGCTCTGAATCATGTCTTGGGTCAATAGTTGGGTTGCCCGGCTCCTGTGCTTGCTACCCTACGTTCCACTATATCGGCTAGGGTAGTAAAGGGAGAACTACTGCGATTGTGTCTCGGTTCTTCCAGACAAGCACCTCAGTAGAGAAATCCGAAAACTGACTGTCATGATGCGGCAAGAGCTGGTCAGCTGTTCGAGAGGTTACCAAATCTTTAAAGATTTCTTCTGCATTATGCGATAACTCATGCAACGTGGGATGGATCGGTTTTTTTGCTGATCAGGTGCTTATAGAGCCCCTAGTTCGGTCTTCCGAACACTAGGGGCTGCACCTACCTTTCTTTTGTCAAACTCCTATGGCTAAGTGAGGGTGATAAATCCTTATAGTCCAATTGCCTGGCTCGTTGCGCTGAACACCTCCTTAAAGGACCCAAAATTGGTTTAAAGAGTGTTTAGATTTATCCTGAACACCCCCGTACTTCAGCCAATTGGGGGCAGAAGCAGAAGACTGGCCAACTCTCAGAATTAATAAAAATAACGGCCGCATAGGAGGTAAAATTTATAAAAAAAGTAACAATCATTAAATTGCATAAATGACCTTGTTCAACATTACAACACAGGATAACATGAATGTATTCATGAGAATATAATATCCTTGGCACATTGCTTGTGGTGTTCCTTCCCCGCAAGCGGTCCTTCAGTCATCAGCTGCACAACATCCATCTTCGCCCAGTGTACCTTGGCGCGGGCAAAAGCAATTCACGCACCTTCAACACAGACCGACCACTTGATGATGTCAAGTCGAGGGCAGGCACTAACCAGCCGCCTCACGAGTCTAAAGTAGCTGTTGGGAATCGCCTCGGCAGGCCATAGCCGGATAATTAAATCCTTCATGGCTAGTTCGGCCGTCCTATGCAGCTCGACCAGCTGCTTCAGCTGATCGCTAAAGGGCGCTGAATGTTTTGGCGCAAGATATTGCGACCAGAACAACTCCCCTGTAGAGCTCCCCTCTTCGGCTCGATAGAGTTGTGCACCATCAGATATGCTGCACGGCAGATCCGTAAACACCCCTGGAGAATTCCGAATTCGAGTTAGTAACATGAATCTTTCCTTCACATACTTGCATTGCATAGAAAAAGCCTTACCCGCCGTGATCTTTCTGGCCTCCTGGATTTCCTGGAGGGCGCCTTGGGCTTCGCCCTGGGCATCGTGTGTGGCTTGAATAGCCTTGGTGAGTTCAGATTCTTTATCTGTCAAACTCTACTCCAAGGACTCGCACCTCTTCACGGCCTCTTGGAGTTCTTGTTGAACTTCATCGACCCTGGCCTCGCGTTTTTCACGAGTGGCCTGCTCCTTGGCTGCCTTCTTCTCGGCTTCAGCCATTGCCTTCTTCAGAGCCTCGACTTCAGACGTCGCTCCTGGTACACATTCCGACATTTTTTCGTCACAATCAATCATTGATTTGTACCGAATACAAACAAGGTTTTACGTACCTTGGTTATCCTCCAACTGCTTCTTCACTTGGCCGAGCTCTTCTTCGGACCGCTCCAGACGCGGCTTCAGTCTGGAGACTTCCGTAGTATGGGAGGTGGCAGTCCATAAAGACGCCTGCTTATTAAAAAAAAAGGTATTGCATGGTAAGTCTCCTGCGAGCATATAATTGATCCTCTGTCCGGTTTTTCTTTTCGAACACCGAACAGTGTATCACGGGCTACTATCTATACTATGACACTCTTTAAACCTCACCACTTACCTCAAAGCCCGTTATAAGGCTGGTGCAGGCTTCAGTCAGCCCGGCCGCTTTCGGCATACCGAATCTTCTCGATCACTGGACCCATAAGGGCACGGTGTTCTTCAATGATGGAAGCGTTCTTCAGCGCTGCCAGTAAGGTATCTGGCACCTCTGGCTGGGCAGAGCTCGTCGATGGAACAGGCGCACCCCCTTCTGTAGAAGAAGGTAGCCTGCCTGATCCTGGAGCCGTGTTGGTCTCCGGAACTGTTTTCGGCTAGGGGCCGAATTCAAGATAGCCCCTGCCGTTAGTGTCCATGGGGGTCTTCCCCCCCCCCATGTGTCTGGCTACCAGGGTTTGACTCTCTGGCGGTGCCTTGACGGTCTTCCCAGCCCCTCCTTGGCCTGGGCCCCTTTGGGATGACACTTCGGTGTCGTCCACGTGTTTGGGGGAGGAGGCCATCGGGGGAGTCCTGCTGTCCATCGCATCCTAGCCCAGTAAATCCTTCAATGAGGATTGCTCGATGGGGGACCTGGCCAGACTCCTTAAAGTGTGACTCAATACATCAACGCTGTGTGATAGTGAGTCTGGATATACGAATGTGTCCGGATTTTATGTACTCATGATTTAACCAGGGGCTGGACCTAGGGATCCCACTCTAGGCTGCTGTCGGTGGTGGTGGTGAATTCGTCTGGAAAGGAGGCTTTCCCCCTCTTAGACGACTCGGCCTCCGAGCGTGTGGAGGCCATCCTCTTCTTTCTCCCCCTTGCTGGAGGGGGGATTGGCTTTCCTCCTCCTCTTCCTCATCCTCTTCAGAGGAGGAGCGGGCCTCAGAGCCTCCGGACACTATGTGCCGAAGTACCCTTGCGATGAAGGCTGCCCCTGGTCTCTTTGGCCTCCTTCTCGGCCTTCTTCTTCGGCACCTTGTAAGGTGCCGGGACCAACATCTTCATTAGAAGTGGGCCGGCTTGTCCTTCTGGCAGCGGGGCCAGACAGTAGATCCGCTCCGCCTTCTTCGTCCAGCCCTAGGAGAGTTATTGGAAAATATATTAGGAATTTCCCTCAGAGTATGCAGATAAAGCGTACATCTTGCCAATATACGAAAACTTACCGAACTTGCGGGACGGGACAATTTGTACCCACGGTCCTTGGCTGAGTCCGTCCATGATTTGCCGGAATTGAAAAGCACCTTCCAGATGTCTTTGTGCGTTGAGTCGAAGAACTCCAATAGGGTCTGGTGCTTGGCCCGGTTGAATTCCCATAAATTGCAAGCTCTGCGTTGGCATGGGAGAAGCCGACGAACTAACATCACCTGGACTATGTCGACAAGTTTGATGTTCTTGTCTTCCATGCCCTTGATATGTGCCTGGAGCACCGCCAGCTCATCTGACGAAGACCAGTCCAGGCCCTTCTTGGGCCAGGACGTAAGCCGCAATGGAGCTCCGAATCAGAATCCGGGAGCCATGGCCCATTTTGCGCCGCGTGGCTCAGTGACATAGAACCACTGTTGTTGCCACCCTTTGACGAAATCATTAAAGGTACCTGATGGCCATGTGACCTTGGGCATCTTGCTCACCATGGCGCCTCCGCACTCGGCATGCTCACTGTCAGTGTCAAAACCGGCGGATCTCGGGTAGGGGGCCCCGAACTATGCGTCTAAGGCTAATGGTAACAGGAGGCGGGGGACATGATGTTTACCCAGGTTTGGGCTGTCGGTGTCAAAACCGGCGGATCTCGGGTAGGGGGTCCCGAACTGTGCATCTAAGGCTAATGGTAATAGGAGGCGGGGGACACGGTGTTTACCCAGGTTCGGGCCCTCTCTATGGAGGTAATACCCTACTTCCTGCTTGATTGATCTTGATGATATGAGTATTACAAGAGGTTAACTACCACGAGATCGTAGAGGCTAACCCTGGAAGCTAGCCTAAGATTATGATTGTTGTTGTCCTACGGACTAAACCCTCCGGTTTATATAGACACTGGGCTAAGGTTACACAGAGTCGGTTACAGAGAAGGGAATCTACACATCCGAATTGCCAAGCTTGCCTTCCACACAAAGGAGAGTCCCACCCGGACACGAGATGAAGTATTCTATTTTGTATCTTCATACCCCAACAGTCCACCATACACATATAGTCCGGCTGTCCGAGGACCCCTTAATCCAGGACTCCCTCAGTAGCCCCTGAACCAGGCATCAATGACGATGAGTCCGACGCGTAGATTATCTTCGGCATTGCTAGGCGGGTTCCTTCTCTGAATACTCCAAAGTAGATCTTGAACACGAGAATCATGTCCGGCTCTGCAAAACAAATTCCACATACCACCATAGTATAATATTTCACGAGTCTAATCCGCTGACAATTTCTTCATAGCGTGACATCACGCCGTGGCCTGGTTATTATTCGAACCGTTTTTCCAACCTACCACTACACGTCTTGTAGAAGCAGAGATCATGTCCCCTTATCATGGGATTCTCACAAATACGGGCGTGGGTAATCCAACCATGCCATTAGCATGGCGCTTGGGGAATAAGCGAGTTTTAGGGCTTGCGGGGAGGCACATGATCTTACTGCCTTTATAAAGGGATAAGGACTTCCCTCTTTCACCCGCGCCTTCTTCTTCCTCTGCCTACTCTCTCTCGAGCTCCAGCGCCCAAGCATTCGCCTTCTCCGCCCACAAGAGCATCTCAAAAATGTCCGGATCCGGAGCTGGCGGCAAGTGGATGGCCTCCACTATCCGGGAGAAGGATATAAAGAAACTTCGGGAGGCCGGGTATCTGGCCAAGAAGATCGGCCACCGTCTCCCGACGGTGGGACAGATCGTGCCTACCCCGGAACCCCACGAGAGGGTCGTATTCCTCCCTCACTTCGTCCGGAGGTTGGGGTCCCCTCCACCCATTCGTTCGTGACATTATGTATTACTACGGGATCGATTTCCATGATCTATCCCCCAATTCCTTCCTCAACATCTCGACATTCATCATCGTGTGCGAGGACTTTCTCCGCATCTCTCCACACTTCGGATTGTGGCTGAGCATTTTCAATGTGAATCCCAAGGTGGTGAGTGGCGAGCACACCAAGTGCGGAGGTGCCATGGTGAGCAAGATGCCCAATGTCACATGGCCATCAGGTACCTTTAATGATTCCATCAAAGGGTGGCAGAAACAGTGGTTCTATGTCACTGAGCCACGCGGCGGCAAATGGGCCGCGGCTCCCGGATTCAGATTCGGAGCCCCCTTGTGGCTTATGTCTTGGCCTGAGAAGGGCCTGGACTGGTCTTTGTCAGACGAACTGGCAATGCTCCAGGCGCGCGTCAAGAGCATGAGAGACAATAACATCAAGCTTCTTGACGTAGGTCAGGTGATGTTGGTTCGCCGGACTCTCCCATGCCAACGCAGGGCCTGCAATTTATGGGAATTCAACCCAGCCAGGCAGCCGACCCTGCTGGAGTTCTTCGTCACAACAAACGAAGACATCTGGAAGGTCCTCTTCATGTCCGGCAAATCATGGCCGGACTCGGCCGAGGACCATGGATACAAATTGTCCCGTCCCGCAAGTTCGGTAAGTTTTCATATATTGGCAAGATGTACGCTTCAACTCCATATTCTGAGGGAAATGCTTAATATATTTTCTGATAGTTCTCCTAGGGCTGGACAAAGAAGGCGGAGAAGATCTATTGTCCGGCCCCGCTGCCAGAAGAACAAACCGGCCCACTTCTGATGAAGATGCTGGTCAAAGAAGGTCGAGAAGGAGGCCAAAGGGACCAGGGGCGGCCTTCGTCGCAAGGGTACTTCGGACATAGTGTCCGAATACTCTAAGGCCCGCTCCTCCTCCGAAGAGGACAAGAAAGAGGAGGAGGAAAGCCAATCCCCCCCAGCAAGGGCGAGAAAGAAGAGGACGGCCTCCATGCGCTTGGAGGGCGACTCTTCTAACAGGGGGAAAGCCTCCTTTCCAGACGATTCCACCACCGCCACCGACAACAGCCCAGCATGGGATCCCAGGGTCCAGCCCCTGGTTAAATCGTGAGTACATAAAATCCGGACACATTCGTATATCCAGACTTATTATCGCACAACGTTGACGTATTGAGTCACACCTTTTGCAGTCCGGCCAGGTCCCACGTCGAGCAGTCCCCATAGGAGGATTCATTAGGTTCAGACACGGTGGACAACGGAACTTCCCCGATGGCCTCCTCCCCCAAACATGCGGACGACACCGAGGTGTCGTCCCAAAGGGGCCCAGGCCAAGGAGGGGTTGGGAAGACCGTCCAGGCTGTGCCAAAGGGTCAAACCTCGGCAGGCGGCCACATGGGGGGGGGGGGGAGACCCACATGGATACTGACGGCGGGGGCCGACTTGAATTCGGCCCCCAGCCAGACACAATTCCGGAGACCAACACGGTTCCGGAATCAGGCAGGAAACCCTCTGAGGGAGTCCTGGATTAGGGGGTCCTCGGATAGCCAGACTATATACTTTGACTAGACAGTTGGACTATGAAGATACAAGATTGAAGACTTCGTCCCGTGTCCGGATGGGACTCTCCTTTGCGTGGAAGGCAAGCTTGGCGATTCGGATGTGTAGATCTCCTTCTCTATAACCGACTCTGTAACCCTAGCCCCCTCCGGTGTCTATATAAACTGGAGGGTTTAGTCCGTAGGACAACAACAATCATAATCATAGGCTAGCTTCTAGGGTTTAGCCTCTACGATCTCGTGGTTGATCAACTCTTGTAATACTCATATCATCAAGATCAATCAAGCAGGAAGCAGGGTATTACCTCCATCGAGAGGGCCCGAACCTAGGTAAACATCGTGTCCCTAGCCTCCTGTTACCATTAGCCTTAGATGCACAGTTCGGGACCCCCTACCCGAGATCCGTCGGTTTTGACACCGACATTGGTGCTTTCATGTAGAGTTCTACTGTGTCGTCGCGATAAGGCTTGATGGCTCCTTCAATCATCAGCAACAATGCGGTCCAGGGTGAGGTTTTTCTTCCCGGACAGATCTTTGTATTCGGCGGCTTTGCACTGCGGGCCAACTCACTTGGCCATCTGGAGCAGATCGATAGCTACGCCCCTGGCCATCAGGTCAAGTTTGGAAACTTGAACTACACAGGCGACATCTGCGGAGACTTGATCTTCGAGGGATTCGAGCCTGCACCAGGAGCGCCGAACAGGCATGACAGGCATGATTTAGATCTGCCATCGGACGGTGTTCGGGATATCGCACCTGCGGCTGCCATGGCCTTCGATCGGAGCAGATCGCTCCATCCGAGGACGGGTGGATGGACCCTGCCACAGAGGCCGCACACTCATCGGCGTTGGAGCCGAACACGGAATCCACCTCAAAGAGAAATGTGTCACCGTACCCCTGGACTCGTCTCCGGCCTTAGGTTCCGAACCGCGTGCGTCCGTGCCTATCAAGTCTGATTGGGCGCTGACCATGGAGTTTACCTCCGCGGATATCTTTCAACACTCACCCTTGGGTGATGTGCTAAATTCATTGAGGTCTCTCTCTTTATCGAGAGACTCTTGGCCGAACTATGTCCGGCTTGAGTGGGAAGAGGACAATGAAGAAATTCGTTACCCACCAACCAACCACTTAATAGCCACTGTTGATGACTTAACCGACATGCTTGACTTCGACTCTGAAGACATCGACGGTATGGACGACGATGCTGGAGATGAACGGGAACCACCGCCCACGGGGCGCTGGACAACCACCTCATCATATGATATATACATGGTGGATACACCCAAGGAAAACAATGACAAAAAGGATACAACAGAGGATAATCCCCTCGGGCAGAAACCAAAGCGACGGCGCAGGCGCCGCTCTCAATCCAGCCACATTAAAAATAGCGATAACATCACAAGAAAAAATAACACCCCAGTCGACTCCAATGGAAATGACGACCCCATGGACCCAATGATGGAGTAGGACGAGCCAGGGGACGCCGAACATAGCCCGGAGCAGATGTCCGATTATGGCGATCCCGAGCGTAAAACTCATCAACCTGCCTCCAGAGAGGAGGACAATCCGGACGATGACACATTCATCCCGGAAAAACATTTGGAACAAGAGAACCTCCATTGAAGGCTTATGGCCACCGCGAGGAGCCTGAAGAAGCAGAATCAAAGGCTTAAGGCCGTGCAGGATACGCTCAACCGCACATAGAACAAACTGCTAGACACTGAAGAAAAATACGGCGACGATCGCCACACAAAGAGATACCCAAAGCGCAAACTACTGCCTGAATTCGACAACGACGCCATAGAGACCATTCCGTCGAAGAATAATATGGACGATCAGCCGGACCGACCACCCCGTGGCCGCGACAGGGCGGATAATGATGCCGTGCACAAATCAGCACATGATTTACGTCAGCTCCTGGACAAAAAGGCCGGTGCGACCAGGTCCACCTATGGATCTAGAAGACATGCTCCGGCGCAAGATCATAGCCACCAATACGATCATATTGATCGAATACCAGCTCGTAATCAACCCTGAACACAACAACCCTCGACAGCATGCCATGACACATCCAATTACAGGGGTGCTGCACACTGATACGTCTCCAACGTATCTATAATTTTTGATTGTTCCATGCTATTATATTACCTGTTTTGGTTGTTTATGGGCTTTACTTTACACTTTAATATCATTTTTGGGACTAACCTACTAACCGGAGGCCCAACCCGTATTGCTATTTTTTTGCCTATTTCAGTATTTCGAAGAAAAGTAATATCAAACGGAGTCCAAAAGGAATGAAACCTTCGGGAGCGTGATTTTTGGAACAAACGTGATCCAGACGACTTGGAGTTCAAGTCAAGAAGCTCTCGAGGAGGCCACGAGGGTTGAGGGCGCGCCCCCCTATAGGGTGCGCCCCCCTATCTCGTGGGCCCCTCGCGCACCCACCGACGTACTTCTTCCTCCTATATATACCTACGTACCCCGAAACCATCAACAGAGCCACCGAAGAAATATTTCCGCCACCATAACCTTCTGTATCCGCGAGATCCCATCTTCGAGCCATCGCCGATGTTCTGCCGGAGGGGGAATCCACCACGGAGCACTACAAAAAATACACTTCTGTGATGATACGTGTTTGTCACAGTAGGTCGCTTTTTTTGTCATGCATGTACATCCATGACAAATTTATGACAGAATCAAGATAGTTATACCTGTGTTGTCGTAGAAGTGTTCCATGACATTACCAAAATTATCATCACGGAAGTGTCCACTTCCATGACGACAAATCGCGCGTCACAGAAGTGCTTTCATCAAGGGTGACCGACACGTGGCATCCACCGTAACGGAAGGCCGTTAAGCTATCGGGTCGGGTTTTGAATCCGATAGCCCGTTAACAGCCCCGACCAATGGGGATTTTCCACGTGTAAAATCATCATTGGCTGGAGGAAACACGTGTCGGCTCATCGTTGGGACAGATGTCATCCACTCATTGGACGGAAGGCGCCTATGATACGTCGACACGTGGCATGGCCCAACAGAGGCCCATTCCTGTGAAAGGGACGACCCAGTAAAAAATAGCAGGCCAGCCCATATAAGGCCTACTTGTGTCAGGTCCATTTAAGCCCACAGCCCATACAAGATGTGCCAATTTGGCCCCTCAACGGCCCGTTAAAGATTTGACACCATTGCAGCCCATCGTCAGTTCGAGCCCGTTAACAGCCCGCTATATATTTGGGCTCAATATCAGCCCGATGAGATTTCGGCCTGTTAAAGGCCCATTTAATGGATGGGTCAATTTTCAGGATGTACATCTTTCGGCCTTTTAGCGACCCATTTAAATGTTGGGCTAATTTCCAGCGGGGTGTGTCTTTCAGCCTGTTGACGGCCCATAAATCTGATCGGCCATTTGTTGTCAGACCTGAGTTTCAGTCTTTTAGCGGCCCATTTAAGTGTTGGGCCAATTTTTGGCCCGGTGTCACTTTCAGCCTATTGACGGCCCATAAATCAGTTGGGCCATTTGTAGTCGGACCTGAGTTTTGGCCTTTTAGCGACCCATTTAAGTGTTGGTCCAATTCCCGGCCTTGTGTGCCTTTCGGCCTGTTAACGGACCATAAATGAGTTGGGCCATTTGCAGTCGGACCTTAGCTTTGGCCTTTTAACGGCCCATGCCCTTCATGGTCCAATATCAGCCCGGTTTCTCTTTCGGCCTCCTAAAAGCCCACAACACAGTTGAGCCATTTACATTACGACCTGACTTTCGGCCTCTTAGCGGCCCATGGTCTTCATGGTCCAGTACAAGCCCGTTGTCTCTTTTGGCCTGCTAAAGGCCTACACTATAGTTGGGCCATATGTAGCCCAAATTTAGTAACGACCTATTAACGGTCCGAGAAATAAATTGGGGCCACCTGTTGCCCGCTTCGATGTCGGCCTGTTAACGACCCGAGAGGTAAGAGGGCCGACCATTAACTTTCGGCCTAGTAACGGCCCACTAACTTAATGGGCCCACTAAAGTTCGTCCATGTCTTTAGGCCAAATTAGATAATTTGAGCCCATTACGACGAGCAATTATGCACATGACCAAAACCGATCAAGGAAAGGTACGGCATACAGGGAATAATGTTGCACATCCAGCATATATTACAGGAAATTACATCCACTAGGCAATCAAAGATTGTTGCCTCTGCAAATAAATGAGCATAACCTAACCATCTACAACGTCACAATCTACAACCTCAGCATAGATGACGCCCATAAGCATGTGGGCAAGTTCTTTCTGCTTTGCTACACTGTCTCTGAAAACATTGATCAGTTGTTGTGTCACACGACTCTGCACCTCTGATTCATCCACCATTTCCATCATTGCTTCAGCCATTAATTGGTTCACAAACATACATTTATTCCGTTGCATTCGAGACAGAGGATACTGAACAAATTAAGACGGCGATTTTGGCAGGCTTGTATTATTGATAGTGGAGAGTGTCTCGACCACTACATCATAACATAAATTAGGACGGGGGCCAAACAGATTAATCATGAGTTATTGCCATATTACCTGGCCTAGATTTACTAGGAAGAAACAATGGGGTTGCCTTGTTGTTTTCAGAGTTTGTCTTCTTATCTTCAGCAGCCTGCACAAAATTAACACACTAGCATTGCTATCATTGGCCAAGTCAGATAATAGGAAAGCAACATTGACACAACGAACGTTTGGGCAACTAGCCTACACCAAATTAACACAATATGGCACAGCTATCATTAGCCAGGTAAGGTAGCACGAAAGCACCATTGACACAATGAATGAATGGGCAACCAGAGAAGCACTACAATTCAGTAATGTGGGTGATATGATATAGTACATTCATGCAGCTCAGTATGCAAAACTACCAGGCAGTTTTCCTTACAAAAATCAACATTGGCGCCTTTAACAGTTTGCTACAACTAATTTTAGATCAGATAAAGGTTAGATTCACGCTGATTAACAAAATACATGTTGATGTAAAAATATAGTGATATACAACAGGTACTTACATCAGCATTGGAGCACAGAGAATAGCCGCAAGATATTTTCCTCGAATACGATCCCAATGGAGGAATTCTTCTATCGTTTAACCTTATTTTCTAAAAGAGAGATGGGTAAGAAACATGTAGAAAATATGATCAGAATGCTATAAAATTTCATGATGCAAGGATACGCACACGCTTCTTAGAATGGAGTTGACATTCTTTTGCTGGACTGGAGCGGATTAGTTCTTTGGCCACTGGAATCTGCTTATTATCAGTGGGAGTTGGGTTTCTCTGTGCTGGAGCAGTATCTATGAAAAATGGAGTTGGTTTATTATCTCCTGGCGTTTGGATCTTTTGCAAAGACCTGGTTTGTAACCCTTTAGATTCTAACATAGCCGTCTTCCCCTTGCAAGACTTATATAGAAGAATAGTGACTCAGTTATGAAACATGTTACAGAAGAGAAGGAATAGGTACTGAAGAATAGAAAGGCATGACATATTGACATGTATTCCCTCCATCCGTAAATAAATGGGCGGGTCAAGGCGTATTTCAGTTCTAGATACATCCAGTTTTATCCATTTCTGCGACATTTAATCCCAATGGAGGGAGTATGATGTAAGAGCTAGGGATACGATAGGACAACACAGTAAAAAAACACTAAAAAACCCACTGCAGAACCAAAGTATTCAAACCCACTGATATGAGATAGTACACTCATGCAGCTCAGGATGCAAAACTACCAGACAGTTTTCCTTACAAAAATCAACATTGTGGCCTTTAATCATACATTTTGCTACAACTAAATTTAGATCAGATAAAGGTTGGATTCACGCCGATTAACAAAATACATGCTGATGTAAAAATATAGTGATATACAATAGGTACTTACATCTACATTGGAGCACAGAGAATTCCTGCAAAAATCTTTCCGCATAAACGATACCATTGCAGAAATTCTTCTATCTGTTAAGCTTATTTTCTAAAAGAGAGATGGGTAAGAAACATGTAGAAAATATGATCAACATGCTATAAAATTTCATGATGCAAGGATACGCACATGCTTCTTAGAATTGAGTTGACATATTTTTGCTGGACTGGAGTGGACTAGTTCTTTGGCCACTGGAATCTGCTTATTACCAGTAGGAGTTGGGTTTCTCTGTGCTGGAGCAGTATCTATAGAAACTGGAGTTGGTTTATTATCTCCTGGCGTTTGGATCTTTTGCAAAGGCCTTATTTGTAACCCTTCAGATTCTAACATAGTCATCTTCCCCTTGCATGCCTTTTATAGAAGAATGGTGCTTTAATTATAAAACATGCGACAATAGAGCGCTGGAATAGGTACTGAAGAATAGAAAGGCATGAAATATTGACATGTATTCCCTTCATCCGGAAAAAATGGATGGGTCTAGGCGTATTTCAGTTCTAGATACATCCTTTTTTTATCCATTTCGGCAACATGTAATCTGGACGGAGGGAGTATGGTGTAAGAGCTAGGGATACGAAAGGACAACACAGCAAAAAAAACACTAGTTGAATGTAAAACTATATGCTAGCGGAATACATAAAGAAATAACTAAGGCAACATACACGTGTATGATTGGGAAAATAAGATGACATTGCAACAGAGCACTATTTAGAACAACACTTCAATGTAAAAAAACATGGTATGGCAGACAGATGAAGTACATACTGATGAATAACAATGCATAAGATATTCAGAAGCATGATGTCCAAATTAAGCAGATGGCATTGCGATAGAGTAGAGTGACAGTACTTGAATTGTAAAACATGTTATCATGAATGGAATAGGTACTGAAAAACAGGAAGGCATGACATATTTACATGCATGATCAACATGCTAAGCACATGGCATTGCAACAGAGTAGATACACTCCAGGACATTATATGCATGTTGTACCCATATCACAGGCCAAGTTAGAGCAAGGACCTTGTGGGGTGAAGAGGATTCATCATCTTTCTGCAAGTCTTTTGAAGAACCGCCTTTACATGTTCCATCATATTGGGTATCATTGACATCAAGTTTATTGGCCTTTACATTGCTCCGTGAGGTTCTTGTGGATATATCAGTGTGTGCAATTATATCTGACATGCATGGAAGACAACTAGTAGTTAGATTTATGTAAATGAGTGCCTGTAGGAGACGACATAAGTAGTAGGACTGGGGTTAACTAGCAGCAACATGTCTCATAAACTGAAGGGAAAACACAGATGAAAGCTACAGAATATGTATCGTTTGTACTCGAGATTAACTAGATGGCACACAAAAGTATTAAAGAGCAACATAGGTAATACTAGAAGTGGTATAATACTATAATCACCAGCCCGTGGGATAACATTGGCTGATGGATGATAACTATGGAACAACGTTACCTAAAGAACAAGTATCTTAGCTGAACTATGAAACAACGTGAACTCCTGAGCAAGACCCGTAAGAGATCAGCATGAATATACAGTGAAATGTGATAATCTATTTTCCGTTCTTAGATGAATAACAAAGCCATAAATGTTGCACACAAGTAAGATGAGGGTACAACCTATCTGGCTGCCATCCATAGGAGTGAGGATCATGTGCTGACTTGTCGATGGCCCTACAGTTGTTGTAGTTGTCCATGTCGGGCACACGCATTCGATGCAGGGAACTGTTGAGTGGGGACTATAGCTCCTTTCTGGTGTATGCTTCCCTTGTTGGAGCAGCTACGGTGAGTCGGAAGACGGTGTGTCTGAAGATGCAGATAACGCATAATGTTAAGAACGACATATCTCTTTGATATGAAGAAATACACTAAGAGATCAACATCAAGGTAAGAGAGTGGTCACACGTCTGTTGACTGAAGACTAAATTGGGGTCACACGATTTTATTTTATTTTGGTACTGTCCGATCTACGCCGGATGGCTTGATGGCCGTCTTGTGCCTCCCGGCTGACACTGTTCAGAATCTTCCCCGAAGAGCCATCGACCAACGGCAGAGCATCCTGCCTCTGCCGTCTGTGCCCCAGCTAAAACCCCGCTCCCCGCCCCACCGCACTGTCGTGGTTGCGCCGCCCCCGGGCCAATACACAAAGACTCCCCGTCATCCAGATCCGGTGGCGGCAGTACCTTCAACCCACGCAACTCTAAAAGATAGCCATCTAAGCGCTGCTTCCGTGGCGAACTTGCGGCCCCGCACCCTTACGTTAGACACCAACCAACCGATAGCCTAGGAGCTCCGCCGCCTCGAGGGGTGCTGCTTCCCATTGGGAATCGATTGGCCCAGAATAAAAATTCAGACAACTGATGCCTACATAAAGTGATTTGAGATGAGGGTGCGACCTATCTAGCGGCATGGTGAAGTAGGCAGGTCCAGCTGTCGAGTCGGTGAGGCCAGCGCGGTTGTGGTGGCAACCTACGGCAGGGAAAGAGTGATGTCGTGACGGTCGATGGCTACACAGATGCAGTGCCAGGACTTTGGACAGATCCGAAGTTGGAGCTGCTCCGGCGTCGTGAACAACGGCGGGGGTGAGTCGAGTCCGATATGGTTCACGCGGCCGTCGTTGAGGCAGTACCAGTAGCACGGAGTAAGAGGCACATGGCCCAGTGCACGACGGCAATTGGACAACGTCTTCGGCATTAGGGAGGAGAGCGGTTGTGAAATTGGTGCAGTGGGGGGCGCCGTGGAGGTGGGGCTGAGGTTTCGCGGCTCGGGAGAAGGTAGCTTCCCAGGGAGAAGGTGATTTGGCGCCCACGAGGTATGAATGGGGGCGGGCGGGGGGGGGGATTGGGAGGGGAGTGGAACCATGTCTTACGGATGCATTTGTTTGAAATGTGAGGGGGAGTTACAGTTCTACCCTTCCCTATAGGCTTCTCGGCTTTGGTCTGTGTACTGAGGGTCGGGGATAGTAGTGTAACTTTGCTTCTCCCCAAATAGTGGGCGGGAGCGATTTCGGGCGAGGAGGGCGTGTTTTCAACTATAGTGGGCGCGAGTGATTTCGGGCGAGGAGAGCCTTTTTGAAATAGTGGGCGCGAGCTATTTCGGGTGAGGAGAGCATGTTTTGCCGACCATGGTTTATGAATTATTTGGCACATGTCATTTTGGCCGAGGAGAAGGCGCGCTTGGATGAAGTTACGAACCTACCCTCGATGTACAACGGGCCAATTGATGCGTGTCCCACACAGGACGGTAAGTTCGCGTCTCCCATTTATTTGCTCGGGTGAATTCCATCGAGCTGAGAGGATGTTTAACGGTTCGTTCAAATTTTGGGAGAACGAGCATCCACGTCTACCTTACCAAGTCGATTCGAATCAAATTTTGAAATATTAGCTTGCCACTTCTTTTTTAGATGGAGAGATGATGCTCAGGAGTAATGTGTTTTCACATGCTTGTTGCTAGCGATTTACTATATGACAAATAGTTGACCCACTCAAAAACCCGAATCAAACCCAAAATGAAATATCTCGATTCAACGAACTAGCTCGTTCAGTAGGTCAAAATAGTGAACTAAATCCAAAATTGAACACCTCAATCGAGTAGCATGTTGTACAGTATTATAGTACTCCATGAACATGTTGAAAGTCAAATTAATGTACTTGTTTGATATACGCATATATCCGTTCATGTGTGGATTGCAGACAGCATGTCCTCCAATTTAAATATTTGAATGCAAGTTTATATCGAAACATGGTTTATATCAGTCTTGGATGCATAAAAAGCGACCTCCCCCTCTCCCGGACTCCTGTTCTCTCTCTCTCTCTCTCTCTCTCTCTCTCTCTCTCTCTCACTCTCGCCGACAATCTTTAATTCTGTCGCAAGCATCCGACACAAAAACCTTGTTGGTCCCTCTCTCTCTCTCTCTCTCTCTCTCTCTCTCTCACTGTGTGTGTGGGGGGGGGGTCTTTCCAGTTCGCATTCATATATACACCATCTATAGGTCTCTCTCGCACACTATGTGTTGGGGAACGCCAGCCTGGGGAAGGGCCGATGCGACCAGCCGCCAGCCTGGGGAAGGGCCGATGTGTCTCTATAGATATCTTCGGTGCACTCCTCGTACGTGTTGGGGAACGTTGCAGAAAATAAAATTTTCCTACAGTTTCACCAAGATCCATCTATGAGTTCATCTAGCAACGAGTGATATTAATGCATCTACATACCTTTTTAGATCGCGAGCGGAAGCGTTCAAGTGAACGGGGTTGAGGTAGTCGTACTCGTCGTGATCCAAATTACCGATGACCAAGTACTGAAAGGACAGGACCTCCGCGTTCAACACACGTACGGAGTGGATGACGTCTCCTCCTTCTTGATCCAGCAAGGGGGAAGGAGAGGTTGATGAAGATCCAGCAGCACGACGGCGTGGTGGTGGATGCAGCAGGACTCAGGGTGAGGGAGGAGGAAGAGGTGTAGCAGGGGGAGGGAGGCGCCAAGACTCAGGGTGCGGCTGCCCTCCCTCCCCCCTCCTTTATATAGGCCCCCCGGGGGAGGGGGGCGGCCCTGGAGATGGGAATCTCCCAAGTGGGCGACGGCCAGGGGGTGGAGTGCCCCCCAAGGCAAGTGGTGTGCCCCCCCACCCTAGGGTTTCCAACCCTAGGCGCAGGGGGGGCCCAAGGGGGAGGTGTCGTGGTTCTAAGCCTGACAGTAGAGTGGGGGTAGGTATGGAGAGGCAAGGTCCTAGCTATGGAGAGGTTGTAAACACAAGGGATGTACGAGTTCAGGCCCTTCTCGGAAGAAGTAATAGCCCTACGTCTCGGAGCCCGGAGGCGGTCGAGTGGATTATGCGTATATGAGTTACAAGGTGCCGAACCCCTCTACCGGTGCGCCAGGACCCCAGCCAGCCCACGCAGGAGAGGGTTTAAGGTGAGTTAAGTCCGGGGCGTTACTGGTAACGCCCCACATAAAGTGTCTTTCCTATCATAAAGTCTACTTAATTACAGGCCGTTGCAGTGCAGAGTGCCTCTTGACCTTCTGATGGTCGAGTGAGTCTTTGTGGTCGAGTCCTTCAAGTCAGTCGAGTGAGTCCCTCGTTGGTCGACTGGAAGGTGACCTCTTCTAAGGGTGTCCTTGGGCAAGGTACTTAGATCAGGTCCGTGACCCTACCCTAGGTACATGACCCCATCATTAGCCCCCGAATGGATTGAGGCTTCGAGTGAGGAAGGAGTTGATGTGGTTTCCGATTAACCTTTGCACACTGGTCGTGCGTTGTTCTGGACCAAAGAATCTCTTCGTCGATAGTGAGCAACTTGTCTTCAGTCGACTCGATCCATTCTCTCCTTTCGTCGAGTGATCTTTCGGGCTTCGACGATCTCCGAGCGACGGATCGCGGGAAACCCCGCGTCTGACAGACCGATCTGCCGTTCGCGGATTCCGCGGGATGCGAAATTTGGGGACGCGCGCGAAGCGGAGCGGACCGCGGCGTTCGGATGGGACGGGACATAGACGCCTCGATCTCCGCGCCGCTTTCTTCGCCACGTATCCCGTCTGCATAACTGTTCCTGGATATGATTAGATCGACCGGGCCCACCTGTCATCCACTCGGAAGGGACCTTATAAATGCGCCCGGCGAGGATTTTTTGTACTGTGCCTCAGCATTCTCTCTCTCTCTGCTCCCTTCGTCCCCGTCCAGCGCGCTCGCTCTCGCCCCCGCACAACTTCCCCTCGCGCGTCTCGCCGGCAACCATGGCCAAGGAGAAGACGGCGGCGCTGGAACGCGCGAAGAAGGCGTCGGCGTCGGAGAAGGCGAAGGGGAGATCTACCAGCCGCGGCGGGTCTTCGTCCAGATCCCGCCTGCCGAAGGGCTGGGTCCAAGGAGACTGGATCCAGTCGACCATCACAGAGAAAGATCTCCTCGACATGGCCAACGAGGGCTTGATCCCTCATGGAGCTGCGAGGCTTCCGGGGAAGGAGTGGCAGCCCCAGCCAGAAGAGGGTGAGTGCGTGCTCTTGGCCACCCATGTTGATCGTGGATTTTCTTTGCCGCCGAGTATTTTCTTCCGTGGCTTCTTGAACTTCTTTGGAGCGCAGCTCCACCACTTTACCCCAAATTCTATCGCCTATCTTGCCGCGTTCGTGTCCATGTGTGAGGGTTTCCTGGGCTGTCGACCGCACTGGGGCTTGTTCAAGCATATATTCACGTGTCGCTCTCAGACCGTGAAGAAGGCGAGCCCAGGCGACGAAAGAACCCGAGTCGTCCAAATGTGTGGGGGTCTGGGGATCCAGGTGAGGAATAAGAGCACCTTCCCGCCCATGACCTTTCCCGAGTCAGTCAGAGGCTGGCAGTCGACCTGGTTCTACTGCCAGGACCAGTCGACGCCGGGGCAGTCGAGTGGACTCCCTCAGTTTACCATGGACCGAGTGAACAAGCCCTCCTCTCTGAAGTTGATTCCGGAGGAGAAAGCTGACGTGAAGATGTTGATGGAGCGCGTGGTGCAGTTGGTTCGGGAGGGAGTGACGGGCATGGATCTCCTGGAGGTCTTCCTTAGGCGTCGTATCCAGCCCCTTCAGTTCCGGAGCCACTGCATGTGGTTGTACTGTGGGACTGAAGACGAGACTCGAGTCCATCCAGAAGCAGTCGACGATGTCACTCTGGAAAGATGGATGGCCGCCGTTACCGGAAACAAGGATAACCCACGCGGAGCCAGAAGGATTCCTCCACTCGACCACAACAGCGATCCAAACAAGGTATGCCTGCTCTGCTCTCCACTGTGTTCTTGTCACATTCGTTTCTGTTTATCCTGCCGACTGGTCGATTGATCCTTGTCTTGATATCTACCAGGCCCTCACCGAGCTGTACTCGATGCCCAATGGGGCACAAGCTCCGACTGAGGAGGGTGAGGCGAGTGGGGGCGAGAGCCAGGAGGAGGAGGAATGGGACTCGGACGTTGCTGAGGATGATGATGACGATGATGATGATGACGGTGATGAAGATGACGTTGAAGACGAGGAAGAAGAGGAGGAGGAGGTCGTACCACCGCGCTCAGAAAGGCGGTCGAAGCTTGTCCACGACCCTTCGACTGAACGTGGCAAGGGGGTTGCGACCGTTGCTCAGTCGACCAAGCGCCCTCGGACCACCTCTCCGGTGCCGACTGAAAAGGCGCCGAAGCAGCCCAGGGCGGCCCCGTCGAAGCCGATCAAGCTCCTGCCGAAGATGAAGGTGTCCATCCCCACCATATCAGGGTAATCGTGCTGCTTAAGTCTTCTTATTTTGTGTGAACTTTGTCTCTGGTTGACGCTGAAGTTAGTCGACTGATTCTTTGGAGTTGCAGTGCTGCTACTTCTGAGACCTCAGCCCGGGCTGATGACCATGAGATGGAGGACGCAGCAACTTCAAAACCAGGTACTATATTCTTAACGCCGTTTTTAGTCGACTGACTCGCGATCTCTGATCCTGATTCTTCTCCGTAGCTCCACCCAATGCTGTTATCAATCTCCCTGATGATGATGAGGATGAGGAACCGCTGAAGCGCAGAAGGAGTAGGAAAGCGTCCGCCAGCAAGGTGCCCCAGGATGTGACGGCGCCTGAGATTCTGATTGCGGAGGAAGAGAACACCACTCGACACACGGTGTCCTTCGCAGATCCACTGACGAGTGCTCAGCAGCCCTCCCTCTTCACGACGCACCACGTCCCAGAGGACCAAGCTGGCGCGGCGAAGGAGGCGATACGCCAGGCAGGAATCATGATGGAGCAGTTGAAGACCATCCGGGATGCGAGCCAGGCAGCTTATGACGCCAGTTCTGCCCTCCAAAGCAATGTTCAGGTCAGTCGACCACCGTTTGTTCTGTTAGGATATGCTACCAAAACTTTTCCTTTCCAGAATTTATAGTAGTCACCCACTGGGTGTGTCGATTAAACTCCGTGTTAGCGGGGGCACGCTGAGTGCACCCGCTGGGTGTAGTCCCCAAGGCTAAGGTCGACTGCTGGCAGTCGGCCTTAGGCTTTATAATTTCAGTCTTTCTGTCATTGGACCAAGTCGACTGGATTTCGCAAACCGGTCGACTGGTCGACTCTGTCTTTAATAGGATTAGTGGGGGCACGCTGAGTGCACCCACTGGGTGTAGTCTCCAAGGCTAGGGTCGACTGCTGGCAGTCGGCCTTAGGCTTTATGATGTCAATCTTTCTGTCAGTCGACTATGTCGACTGGATTTCACAAACCGGTGGGGGCACGCTGAGTGCACCCACTGGGTGTAGTCCCCGAGACTGTGGTCGACTGCTTGCAGTCGATTACAGTCTTAAAGAATACATCTCTTTTTTTTTGAGGTCGACTGTCGACTCTATCTTCAACAGGATTAGTGGGGGCACGCTGAGTGCACCCACTGGGTGTAGTCCCCGAGACTACGGTCGAATGCTTGTATTCGGCTGTAGTCTTAGAAACGTGTGATTTTTCCTTTTTCACTCGGAAGTGAATTATATTTGACATTTAGTCGATTGGTTCTTCGCAGAACTCCTGTGATCTTGTGGCTCGCTACTCTGAGCTGGAAAACAAGCACACTCAACTCGAGCTGAGCTTGAAGCTGGTTCAGGAGAAGCTGACGAAGGCAAAGGAGGAGACCGAAGGTATGTTTGGTGAGACCCTGACGACTGCTTTTCCCCTTGCTTGTTTCAAAATCTGATCTTGCTGTAACTTGCAGGTAAGGTAAGGGAGGCCCAACAGAAGAAAGACCTCGAACTAGCTGAGAAGATCAAGCTTGCTGACGAGAAGTTAGCTTCAGTCACCAAGCTTGAACAAGACAATACCAATCTGAAAGCTGCTCTTGGGATCGCCAACAAGGAGGTCAGTCGACTGAAAACTGATAAAGCTGCCCTGACCGACCAAGTCAGTAAGTTGACTGGGAAGAAAAATGATCTGGAGGCCTTCCTGAGTGGTCTTGCCAAGAAGCTGTTTCTTATGCTTGAAGGTAAACCTCTATGCTCGGCAAACATTTCCAATCGTGGTTTTTCCATTCGACCATCCCCTTGACTCAGTGATCATCCTTGCAGAATTTTGCCAAAACTTTGAAGAAGAAACTAGCCGGCTGGAGCCAAACCTCGACCCCGTCAATTCTCCGGTGAATGACGAAGTTGCCATGGATGTTTTCCGACTGGAGTCTCGTGTTGCAGCTGTCGTGGACTATCTCGCAAGGCTGAAGGCCGCCACATCTCGCATCGACTCGACGCTCTGGCCTGGGGAGACACTTCAGAATGACCTTGAGTCGCTGATGGCTCGCTTGAACACGATCCCTGGTCGAGTGCAGGAATGGAAGAAGTCCTCGGCTCGGTGCGGTGCAGATGTTGCTCTGTGTCTGGCCCGAGTCCACTGCAAAGATGCGCGAGAAGAGAAGCTGGCGGCCCCCCGGGTGGCCAACACCAAGAAACACGACTTCAGGTCCTTTATGGAAACTTTCCTTGCGGCTGCCACTCGGATCGCCGACGGAATTGACCTTGATGAGTTTGTTGCACCTTCCAGCCCTCCACAGGAGGGGTAAAAAACTTCTTCTAGCTCGACGCTTTAAATTTGCCTCGGTATGCCGAGTGGAATTGTAACCGATAAACCTTAACGGGCTTAACGCCTGAGCACTTTCGGTTCCTTTAGATATCGATTCAAACTTGAATTTGGTGCTTGAATACGATTGCTTTTGGCTCGAAATATCTTTTGCAGGTTCGAAGCAAGGCGCCTTTACTGCAATCGACTTCTTCTTTAGTCCACTTAGGCGAGCACTGGGCTGCGGCTAAGCCTCCGAGTAGAAGTTCGGCTTACCACTCGGTAAGATTTTTATAACTTAGGCGAGCACTGGGCTGCAGCTAAGCCTCCGAGTGAGAGGTTTACTCTTCACTCGGTAGGATTTTTATATCTTAGGCTAGCACTGGGCTGCAGCTAAGCCCCCGAGTGAGAGGTTTGCTCTTCACTCGGTAGGATTTAGATAACTTAGGCAAGTACTTGGACTGCAGCTAAGCCTCCGAGTGGAAGTCCGGCTTACCACTCGGTAGGATTTTTATATCTTAGGCGAGTGCTTGGACTGCAGCTAAGCCCCCGAGTGAGAGGTTTGCTCTTCACTCGGTAGGATTTTTACAAACTTAGGCGAGTCCTTGGACTACAGCTAAGCCTCCGAGTGAGAGGTTTGCTCTTCACTCGGTAGGATTTTTATAGCTTAGGCGAGTGCTTGGACTGCAGCTAAGCCCCCGAGTGAGAGGTTTGCTCTTCACTCGGTAGGATTTTTACAAACTTAGGCGAGTCCTTGGACTGCAGCTAAGCCTCCGAGTGAGAGGTTTGCTCTTCACTCGGTAGGATTTTTACAAACTTAGGCGAGTCCTTGGACTGCAGCTAAGCCTCCGAGTGAGAGGTTTGCTCTTCACTCGGTAGGATTTTTATATCTTAGGCGAGTGCTTGGACTGCAGCTAAGCCCCCGAGTGAGAGGTTTGCTCTTCACTCGGTAGGATTTTTACAAACTTAGGCGAGTCCTTGGACTGCAGCTAAGCCTCCGAGTGAGAGGTTTGCTCTTCACTCGGTAGGATTTAGATAACTTAGGCAAGTACTTGGACTGCAGCTAAGCCTCCGAGTGGAAGTCCGGCTTACCACTCGGTAGGATTTTTATATCTTAGGCGAGTGCTTGGACTGCAGCTAAGCCCCCGAGTGAGAGGTTTGCTCTTCACTCGGTAGGATTTTTACAAACTTAGGCGAGTCCTTGGACTGCAGCTAAGCCCCCGAGTGGAAGTCTGGCTTACCACTCGGCAGGATTTTGATAACTTAGGCGAAACGGATTCGCAGCTAAGCCTCCGAGTGGGAGTCTGGCTCACCACTCGGTAGGATTTTTACAAACTTAGGCGAAACGGATTCGCGGCTAAGTCACCCACTGAGGGGGAATTTTATTGGACAAAAATAAAAAGTGACAAAAATTATGGAGGAACTATGACACTATTATTTTGAGGTCCATGAACTACAGAAGTACTTTATTGCAACTCATCCGAATGATAAAACTTAAGTATAAAATGGGCGGAGTAGTTCCGCGTTCCAAGCTCGGGGCTCGTCGATATTATGCTCGACGTTGTAAAGACGGTACGCCCCATTGTGGAGAACCTTGGTGACGATGAAGGGACCTTCCCAAGAAGGAGCAAGCTTGTGTGGTTTGTGCTGATCCACTCGGAGAACTAAATCTCCTTCCTGGAAGGCTCGACCTCTCACATTTCTGGCGTGGAAACGCCGCAAATCTTGTTGGTAGATGGTCGACCGGATCAGAGCCATCTCCCTTTCTTCCTCTAAAAGGTCGACTGCGTCCTGTCGTGCTTGTTCAGCTTCTGCTTCGTTGTAGATTTCAACTCGAGGAGCATTGTGGAGAAGATCGCTCGGCAAGACTGCTTCAGCTCCGTAGACCAAGAAGAATGGAGTTCTTCCGGTCGACCGATTAGGTGTGGTCCGCAGCCCCCAAAGCACTGAGGGAAGTTCGTCGACCCAAGCTCTAGCTGCATGCTTGAGATCACGCATCAGTCGGGGTTTCAATCCTTTGAGAATCAGGCCATTAGCTCGCTCTGCTTGTCCATTCGACTGCGGATGGGCGACTGAAGCATAGTCGACCCGTGTGCCTTGGGAGTTACAGAAATCTCTGAATTCCTCCGAGTCAAAGTTCGACCCATTATCCGTAATGATGCTGTGCGGGACTCCATATCTGAATATTAGTTCCCTGATGAAGCTAACAACAGTACCGGTGTCAAGGTTCTTGATTGGTTTAGCCTCGATCCACTTGGTGAACTTGTCGACTGCCACCAGTACATGCGTGAAGCCGCTTCGTCCTGTTCTCAAAGGACCGACCATGTCCAACCCCCATACTGCGAAAGGCCAGACGAGCGGGATGGTCTTCAGAGCCGATGCAGGCTTGTGCGACATATTCGAGTAGAACTGACATACCTCGCACTTATCCACTATCTCCTTTGCCATCTCATTCGCCTTTGGCCAGTAAAATCCGGCTCGGTATGCTTTGGCCACGATGGTCCGAGAGGACGCATGATGACCACAGGTTCCCGAGTGGATATCATTGAGGATGAGTCGACCTTCTTCTGGTGTTATGCACTTCTGACCAACTCCAGTCACGCTTTCTCTGTATAATTGTCCTTTGATTACGGTAAAGGCCTTAGATCGACGGACGATCTGTCGAGCCTCTTCCTCATCCTCCGGAAGCTCTTTTCTCAGGATATACGCGATATATGGAACTGTCCAGTCGGGAATGACCACCAAGACCTCCATGATCAAGTCGACCACCGCTGGGACTTCAACCTCAGTCGGATCTGTGGCACTCTTGGGCTGTGGAGCTTCTTCGGTGAAAGGATCTTATTTGACTGACAGAGTGTGTATATGCTCCAAGAACACACCACTCGGAATGGCTTCTCTCTTGGAACCTATCTTTGCTAGATCATCAGCTGGTTGATTTTTCAGTCGGGGTATATGATGGAGCTCCAACCCCTCGAACTTCTTTTCCAGCTTCCTCACTGCACTGCAGTATCCAGTCATGGCTGGGCTTCTCACGTCCCACTCCTTCATCACTTGGTTGACCACTAAATCCGAGTCGCCATAGACCATCAGGAGACGGACGCCGAGTGAAATGGCCATGCGCAATCCATATAAGAGGGCCTCATATTCTGCCTCATTGTTGGAGGAATCAAAGTGAATCTGGAGCACATATCTGAGCTTATCTCCTCTGGGGGAAACCAGGACAACCCCAGCACCGGAACCATCCAACATCTTAGAGCCATCAAAGAACATGGTCCAATGCTCCGAGTGAACTTCAGTCGGCTGCTGCTGTTCAATCCACTCGGCAAGGAAATCTGCTATTGCCTGGGACTTAATGGCTTTCTTTGCCTCAAACTTGATATCAAGGGGAAGAAGTTCAATCGCCCATTTGGCCACTCGACCAGTTGCATCTCTGTTGTGCAAAATCTTTGATAGTGGAGCGTCGCTGACGACTGTGATGGAATGATCAGAGAAGTAATGAGCAACCTTCTTTGTGGTCATGTATATTCCATACACAAGCTTCTGATAATGAGGATATCTCTGCTTGGATGGAGTCAAGACTTCAGACAAATAATACACTGGGCGCTGAACTTTGAGAGCTTTTCCTTCTTCTTCCCGCTCGACCATAAGCACAGTACTGACGACTTGTCCTGTGGCTGCGATATAGAGCAACAGAGGCTCTTTGCTAATTGGAGCAGCAAGCACCGGCTGGGTGGAGAGCAGAGCTTTTAGCTCGGCAAACGCTGCATCATCTTCTAGAGTCCACTCGAACTTGTCTGCCTTCTTCATCAGTCGGTAAAGAGGCAATGCCTTTTCACCGAGTCGTGAGATGAATCGACTTAATGCGGCCAAGCATCCAGTAAGCTTCTGGACATCGTGCACTCGCACAGGGCATTTCATTCGGAGAATAGTGCCGATCTTCTCTGGATTAGCGTTGATTCCCCGTTCGGAAACGAGAAAACCGAGTAACTTGCCACCAGGAACTCCAAATGTGCACTTTGATGGATTGAGCTTGATATCATACCTTCTGAGGTTGGCAAAAGTTTCGGCGAGATCAGCGAGTAGGTCGGAACCTTTTCGTGACTTGACAACAATATCATCCATATATGCTTCCACATTCCGACTGATTTGAGTGAGTAGGCACTTCTGAATCATTCGCATAAATGTGGCTCCGGCATTCTTGAGGCCGAATGGCATGGTGATATAGCAGAAGCACCCGAATGGAGTGATGAAAGCTGTTTTTACCTCGTTGGGTCCGTACAGATGGATCTGGTGGTACCCGGAGTAGGCGTCTAGAAAAGACAATCTCTCGCATCCCGCGGTCGAGTCAACAATTTGATATATGCGAGGGAGAGGAAAATGATCTTTCGGGCAGGCTCGGTTGATGTGTTTGAAATCAATGCACATTCGAAGTGATTTGTCCTTCTTAGGAACCATGACGACATTAGCGAGCCACTCGGAGTGGTATATCTCTCGGATAAATCCTGCCGCCAACAGTCGAGCCACTTCCTCACCAATGGCTTTTCTCTTCTGGACAGCGGACCGCCGAAGATGCTCTTTGACTGGTTTTGCAGATGAGTCGACTCTTAGGCGATGCTCAGCCAGTCCCCTGGGAACACCTGGCATGTCAGCGGGCTTCCATGCAAAAATGTCCCAGTTCTCACGGAGGAACTGGATGAGCGCTTCTTCCTATTTTGGGTCGAGTGTTGTGGAGATGCGGGTCGGAGCTGCATCGGGGTCGGTCGGGTGAATGTGAACAGGCTTCGTCTCACCGGACGACTGAAATGCAGACTCCATGGCGGGTTTCTTGGATCGCAGCAAGTCACTCGGATCTGCGTTTTGCTTGTATTCCTCGAACTCGACCGCTGTCACCTGGGAATCGGCAATCTTTGAGCCCTTCTGAAAGCACTCTTTTGCCTTTTTCCGATCACCAGTGACAGTGATCACTCCTTTGGGGCCGGGCATCTTCAATTTGAGGTACATGTAACATGGTCGAGCCATGAACCGTGCGTAAGCTGGTCTCCCCAAAATGGCATGATATGCACTCTGAAAATCCACGACCTCAAATGTCAACTTTTCTTTGCGAAAATGTTTCGAATCACCAAACACCACGTCCAGAGCTATTTGGCCGAGTGACTCGGCTTTCTTCCCTGGTATAACTCCGTGAAAGCTCATGTTACTGGTGCTCAGTCGGGACATCGGAATGCCCATTCCTTTCAATGTGTCGGCATACAACAAATTCAGCCCGCTTCCACCGTCCATCAGCACTTTTGTTAGTCGGGTGCCTTCGACAACTGGATCGACCACCAAAGCTTGCCTCCTAGGGGTGGCAATATGAGTCGGGTGATCAGATTGGTCGAATGTGATGGGTATTTGGGACCATTTCAGATAATTTGCTTTTGCTGGGGCAACCATGTTCACCTCTCGGTTAATGACTTTCAATCGACTCTTGCTTTCCACATCTGCAAAGATCATCAGAGTGGAATTGATATGCGGGTATCCTTCCTCACTGTCCTCCTTGTCTTCGGCCTTGCCCAACTCCTTCTCCTTGTCCTTAGACTGTTTTCCCTGAAACTGCTGGATCAGGAGTCGACATTGGCGAGTGGTGTGCTTCGGGTAGATGATATTCCCCTCTTCGTCTTTCTTCGTGTGGATGTGACATGGCATATCCATTACGTCGTTCCCTTCTTTATCCTTTACCTTCTTAGGGTTCCAGGATCCTTTTGGTTTCCCCTTAAACTTTCCCTGAGTCACAGCCAAAGCCTCTCCAGGAGCTGCTGGTTCAGCCTTCCGCTTCTGTTTCCGACTGGTGTTTCCTTTTTCCGACTGACTCGGCTTGTGCTTGCCGCTTCGGAGTCAGTCTTCTTCTTCGCCGTTGGCGTACTTGGTAGCAATCTCCATCATCCGACTCAAGGTCATGTCACCGGTTTGACCAAACTTCAAACTCAGTTCTCTGTTCTTGACGCCATCTTTGAAGGCGCAGACTGCCTGATGATCAGACACATTCTCCACAGTGTGGTGCAAAGTGATCCATCTCTGAATATACTCTCTGAGAGTCTCATTGGTCTTCTGCACGCAGACTTGCAACTCCGTCAATCCAGCTGGTCGCTTGCAAGTTCCTTCAAACGTTCTGATGAACACTCGGGACAGATCTTCCCAAGTGTAAATGCTGCTAGGAGGTAATTGAGTCAACCATGCCCTGGCAGAACCTTCCAGCATGAGGGGCAAATGCTTCATGGCCACCTCATCGTTCCCACCACCAATCTGAACTGCCACTCGGTAGTCCTCAAGCCAAGTTTCAGGCTTGGACTCACCAGTGAACTTGCTGACTCCTGTTGCCAACCTGAAATTGGGGGGAATAACTGCAACTCTGATAGCTCTGCTGAAACATTCAGGACCAGAAACATGCACTCGACTGCTTGTGGGCGCATCTCTGTCGAGTCCACCTCGATGGGCTCTGTTCCGGTCGACCAAACCTTGCACGATAATGGATCGCGCGTCGAAGCCTGGTTCTCTGGGGTCGACTGGAACCCTTCGCCCTGTACTGAACTGATGCCTGTCATCTTGCTGCCGAGGAGCGTAAGACCCACCCCTCGGAGGGGAATTGGGCACTCGACGCCTATCATTTCGGTCGAGTCGGTCACCATAGTGGTCTCGCCGATTCTCGCGCCCTTCACGCTGCGGAGGCGATCTGGGGCTGTGAGCCGACTGAACCGTATTCGCAGTGACGGATCGACTGTGCATTCTGTTGCACGACTGCGACACGGCTGAATTCTGATCTCCTGCTGCCCGGAGCAGATCCCTGATCTGCATCAAGCCTCTGCCAGCTTCTGACTGAGACGGCTAGATAGACTCTGCTATACGGGTCGCAGCTGCTAAATTCTGGATTGGGGTTCGATATACCTGAGTTGGCGGGAAGAGTTGACGTCGACTGTTGTCGGGAACTCGTTGCCGCGCGCGCTCGTCGAGTGCTCGCTGAAGATTCTCCAGTCGAGTGCGTTCGGCCAAATTGGCCAAACGTGCCTCCTCCAAGGCGCGAGCCTCGGGGGTTTCTCCTGCGATGGGAGTACGCAGGGCATCCACGTTCCTGCGGCGAAGTTCCTCTCTTTGCAGAGAGTCGAGTGGCTCGGGCTGGTACTCTTCGTGGCCTCGTGCGGGGTCGCCTCCGTCGCCTGCCCCACCATCACGGGCGAAGCCAGGGGGACTGCGGGGCCCGTCGACCATCAAGATTTCCGCCGCTGGATCACTGCTATCGCACTCGGATGCAGTCTCTACGGAGCCAGTCGACAGATCGAATAGGCCGTAGAGAGATTCGTCGGGCTCGATTGCCGCAACATGAGTGGTGGCCGTCTGACGGGCCACCGCGTGTCTCACCCACCGCTGAAGCCTCGACAGGCCCGAGCGCTTGCGCTGGCAGGAGACCGGGAGGGTGGACGATGGGGGAGTCGACCGATACGGCGTCGACGGTTGCCGCAGCAGAACGCCGCGGACACATGCGCGAAAATGCATCGCACCGCGGACGGGGAGCGCATCAACGTCGAGTGGAGCCCCCTGGAGCCAGGCGGAGTCGTCGGCGATGAAGGTGAGAGCACTGAGACGGATCTCTCGACCCTCGATCAAAACTCCAGCAGCCACCATCATGAAAGTACTCGGAAGAATCGCAACTTCTCCACAAAATTGTTAAAACACCGGCCCCACGGTGGGTGCCAACTGTCGTGGTTCTAAGCCTGACAGTAGAGTGGGGGGTAGGTATGGAGAGGCAAGGTCCTAGCTATGGAGAGGTTGTAAACACAAGGGATGTACGAGTTCAGGCCCTTCTCGGAAGAAGTAATAGCCCTACGTCTCGGAGCCCGGAGGCGGTCGAGTGGATTATGCGTATATGAGTTACAAGGTGCCGAACCCCTCTACCTGTGGAGGGGGGTGGCTTATATAGAGTGCGCCAGGACCCCAGCCAGCCCACGCAGGAGAGGGTTTAAGGTGAGTTAAGTCCGGGGCGTTACTGGTAACGCCCCACATAAAGTGTCTTTACTATCATAAAGTCTACTTAATTACAGGCCGTTGCAGTGCAGAGTGCCTCTTGACCTTCTGATGGTCAAGTGAGTCTTCGTGGTCGAGTCCTTCAAGTCAGTCGAGTGAGTCCCTCGTTGGTCGACTGGAAGGTGACCTCTTCTAAGGGTGTCCTTGGGCAAGGTACTTAGATCAGGTCTGTGACCCTACCCTAGGTACATGACCCCATAAGGAGGCGCACCAGCCACTAGGGGCTGGTTCCCTCCCCACTTCAGCCCACGGGGCCCTCCGGGATAGGTGGCGCCACCTGGTGGACCCCCGGGACCCTTCCGGTGGTCCCGGTACAATACCGGGTCACCCCAAAACTTTCCCGATGGCCGAAACCGCACTTCCTATATATATTCTTTACCTCCGGACCATTCCGAAACTCCTCGTGACGTCCGGGATCTCATCCGGGACTCCGAACAACTTTCGGTTTGCTGCATACTCATATTCATACAACCCTAGCGTCACCGAACCTTAAGTGTGTAGACCCTACTATCAGTGTACTAGAGTAGGGGTACCCTATTACCCCGAACTCGTGCACGGGCAGTTGTAGCGCCCCGCGGCAAGGCTTGCCGGGTGACCGCCATGACCCTCCGTGGTTCCCTTGAAGACCATTCAAGAACAAAGTACTCAAACCAAGGCCCCGGCAAGAGGAGCTTGCCGGGAAGGCCAACCAAGGCCCCGGCAAGAGGAGCTTGCTGGGAAGGCCAACCAAGGCCCTGGCAAGAGGATCTTGCCGGGAAGAGACAAGACCCCGGCAAGAGGAGCTTGCCGGGAAGACCACTCAAGGCATACCAAGAAAGCTTGCCGTGACGCGCCCTGCGTCCCGGCAAGATCCGGCGAGCGACAAGCTTCCGGACGCGACAAGACGACAGCCACGGCAAGGAGCTTGCCGTGGGAAACCCCCACTTCGTGCCCGCGCTCCAGCTCACCTGCTAACGTGTCGCTCTGGGACTCTCCCAAGCACACGTGGCGGGAGGCCGTGCAGCCAGGGGTACATGGTGGCAAGCAGAGATGAAGAGAAGCCCATCATGGCAAACGGTGGCACTCCTAATGGTCACCCTTTGCACTGTTTAGGAGACTCAGACAGGCATTTAATGCCCTTGTCCCCTGCCGTCAGAGTTAGGTAGGGTGCACTGTATCCACAGTAGCGGTAGTTGCACCTACCGCATCCTTTTCCATTTTTACCCTTCTAGTCTATGTTGCCACCTGTGGGTGACCCCTTTAAAGTATAAAAGGAGGCCCTAGAGCAACGTAGAAGAGGGTCCGCGATTCGGAGGGTTCCGCGATTCGGGAGGTTCCGCGATTCAGGAGTTCAGAGGAACACTCTCACACTCAGTCTGGCAGCGTCCATCGCTCCTGAGCAAGAATCCAATATACACAAACAAGCAGCAGTAGGGTTTTACGCATCCGTGCGGCCCGAAGCTGGGTAAAAATTGCCCCGCGTGCACTGCCTCGATCCGCTCTTTGTGCGCTCTCCGCCCCCCACCGAACCAAAAGGGGCCCTGTCCCCATAGGTGTTGGCAGGACTTGAAGAAGTACCTGACCTCCACTCCAATACTTGTCGCACCTAAGCCACAAGAAAAGTTGCTGCTGTACCTAGCGGCAACCAATCAAGTGGTTAGTGATGTGTTAGTAGCGGAGAGGGAGGCATACGATGAACCAGCAACCGCAGCAAGTAAATCCAGCGACAAGCAGGGGGCTTCTCCGACAGGCTCCGGTCTGGCAAGCTCTGGTCCGGCAAGCTCTGGTCCCGACAAAGATGGATCTGCGCAGATATGCAAGGACGTGCAGAAGAAGATGGTGCAGTGCCCAGTTTACTTTGTCAGCTCCCTTCTCCAGGGGGCTAGGTCGAGGTACTCTGGTGTGCAAAAGTTGCTTTTCGGCCTTCTCATGGCCTCGAGAAAGCTGCGCCATTACTTCTAGGCACACGAGATCACAGTTGTCACTCGCTTTCCGCTGAAGAGGATACTGCAGAATCCAGAAGCAACAGGCATGATTGTCGAGTGGGCTTTGGAACTGTCAAGCTTTGGCCTCAAGTTTGAGAGCACTGCAACAATCCAAAGCAGGGCATTGGCAGAGTTCATAGCAGAGTGGACGCCAACTCCAGATGAAGAAATTCCAGAGACGAGCATCCCCGTCAAGGAGACAAGCAAAGAGTGGCTGATGTACTTTGATGGTGCCTTCTTGTTGCAAGGCGCCGGTGCTGGCGTGCTTCTTATCGCACCAACATGAGAGCACCTCAAGTACATAGTCCAGATGCACTTTCCCAAAGAGCAAGCAACCAACAATACTGCAGAGTATGAAGGATTGCTTGCCGGTCTCAGAATCGCAGCCGACCTTGGGATCAAGAGGCTCATTGTCAGGGGTGATTCACAGCTTGTCGTCCGCCAAGTGAACAAGAACTACCAGAGCCCGTTGATGGAAGCATATGTTGATGAAGTGAGGAAGCTAGAAGAGCGCTTTGACGGCCTACAAATGGAGCATATCCCAAGAGCTCAGAATGACATTGCTGATGGCCTGTCGAAATGCGCTGCACTAAAGTTGCCTGTGGAACCAGGGATCTTTGTGCTCAAGCTGACTCAACCATCCGTAACACCATCAACTGGGCAGAATAAGAAGAGGAAGTTGGTTTCTGGCGACTACTTTCCGGCAGAGCTTCCCGAAGCCGCCGCCAAGAAAGTCCCCAACATCAACACCAAGGATGCTGAGGGGCAGTCTGCTCCAGCAAACCTCATGGTTTGTTCCATCGAAGCAAACGCTCCCGGCAAGTTCTGCTCCGGCAAGCTTGCCGGGGAATATCGCGCTCCAGCAGTACTGCAGGTTCTTGCCGTAGAAGCGGATGTTCCCGCAGCAACAGATATGCCTTTAGTCCTTGTTATCGAGCCGCAAGCTCCAGCATGGGCGCAGCCGATTGTCCGTTTCCTTCAGACAGGAGAGCTTCCCGAAGAGCAAGAAGAAGCTGAAAAAGTAGCCCGGCAGTCAAGTATGTACAAGTTTGTCGACAGCACACTGTACAGAATAAGAGTCAACAGTGTGAAATTGAAGTGCATTCGCCGGGAAGATGGACAACAACTGTTGGCAGAGATACATGGAGGCATATGTGGTCACCACATTGGCGCAAGAGCACTTGTCGGCAAAGCACTCCGACAAGGCTTCTTCTGGCCGACAGCCCTCCAGGATGCAACTGCACAAGTAACCAAGTGTGAAGCGTGCCAGTTCCATTCCAAACAGATACACCAACCAGCTCAAGCTCTCCAGACGATCCCTTTATCCTGGCCATTTTCGGTCTGGGGGCGCGACATCCTCGGCCCCTTCCCCCGAGCTGTCGGGGGCTTTGAGTTCTTGTACGTTGCAATCGACAAGTTCACAAAGTGGCCGGAAGTGGAACCAGTGAGGAAGGTGACAGCACAGTCAGCAGTCAAGTTCTTCAGGTCGATTGTTTGCCGTTTCGGGATCCCGAACAGGATCATCACTGATAACGGCACGCAGTTTACGAGCCGCACCTTCATGCAGTACGTCCAAGATCTTGGCGCCAAGGTCTGCTTCGCTTTTGTTGCTCATCCGAGAAGCAACGGTCAAGCGGAGAGGGCAAATGCTGAAGTGCTGCGAGGCCTCAAGACCAGAACTTTCAACAGGCTGCACAAGTGCGGAAGAAACTGGATCGAGGAGCTGCCGGTGGTTCTTTGGTCGATCAGGACGACGCCAAATCGAGCCACTGGCCAGACACCCTTTGCTCTAGTCTATGGAGCGGAGGCAGTTCTCCCCACGGAACTCGTATACGGGTCACCTCGAGTGCTCGCTTATGATGAGCTCGAGCAAGAGCAGCTGCGGCAAGATGACGCGCTGCTCCTTGAGGAAGACCGTCTCCAGGCTGTTGTGCGAGCCGCTCGTTACCAGCAAGCTCTGCGCCGCTACCATAGCCGCAGAGTCAATGCCAGGAGTTTCGAGGAAGGCGACCTTGTTCTTCGGCGTGTTCAGTCGGCCAAGAATTCCAACAAGTTGACGCCGAGGTGGGAAGGCCCTTATCGGGTGAAACGAGTCACTAGGCCCAGCGCTGTCCGCCTTGAGACCGAAGATGGCATTACGGTGAGCAACTCCTGGAACATCGAGCATCTTCGTAAGTTTTACCCGTAAGGCGCGGTTGTCGGGCCCCGTCCGGCAACCACCTTTCTGTACAAGTCTTGCCGCTGTTGCATGTAATCCTTTGTACAGAGCCAGGTGCAGACCCCGTGCACTAGTAAAGTTCATGTGCCCCGCACATCTTGTCAGTTTCCTTATGCTATAATCCTTTTTCGCATATATTATCTGACACTTTGTGAAGCACCAGACCCCGGTAAGCGATAACGAGCCCAAGACTCCATGTCATTACTTTATTTCTCTGTCTCTTGCTCGAAAGAAGGAAGGTTCCCTCACCCACAGGGTTTACC